>NW_024582576.1:295499-345024 GCF_018398535.1 Haplochromis burtoni
TGTGTGTGTGTGTGTGTGTGTGTGTGTGTGTGTGTGTGTGTGTGTGTGTGTGTGTGTGTGTGTGCCTGACTCACTGCGGGTGAGTCGATGATCTTGGAATGTCCTTTTCTATGGTGCCAGATGCTTTTGATGTTGGCAACACGCTGTGGTTCAAAATAATCGACAGATAAAGTAGGACTAGAGCAGCCTGAGGGCACACAACTATTGAAGGATAAACTTTGAAAAGCCAAACAGAAAGAGATACCAGCAGATAAGCAATGCTGTAAATACTAGCACATGCAAGGAATGTGTGACCATGGACCAGAAAAATGACAGATGAACGATGGGGAGATATTATTACAATGCTGATCATGCTGCGTGCCAAAAAAAGAAAGAAATCCACCACCCTCAACCCACAACGTACACGACACCTTCTCACGCATTTCTGTCTAATATGTGTCAGCCCGTTTCATCGCTGGCACAGCTTTCTAGAGGGTAATTTGATTGGCACACAGGCTTTAATCATGAGTTACCCTGCACCCAGCAGCTGGTGAATTTATAATCAAATGCGGTTAAAATTTATTTACAAATGAGCCTTTGGGGTTTTATTAGGCTGCATAAGCAGCCGGGTTAGGTGTGCCTCATTATAAAATGACACAAACAGAGGAGGTCAGATCATTTCACAAAGGAATTGTGATCATATTTCTGTCATTGGCTGCTCTTGCCGTATTCATAGGCGTGCCTGACAGCCAGCAAAACCAACAAAGTAATAGCTTTGACGCTCGTAGAATATAGTTAAAGCCATATATCATGTACCGTAGTATTTAAATTAGAATATACAGAGGCTTAAAAGCTTAAACCAGCAAACTGAAAGAAAATTTGTCCTTCCCACGGTGTCAAATACTGTTGCTGGTGTATCAAAGGTGTCCTTGGGCGCAGGTGCTTTGAGCACAGTGCCTCACTCCCTGTTTCTCACATACTGACACACTAATGTACCCCTGGGCGTCACATTTAGGCTACGTCCACACTAGCCCGGATAGATTTGAAAACGGTGTTTTCGACTGAAAACGCTCTGCGTCCACACCAATGACTGTATAAAAGTTTTATACAGTCATTGGTCCACACTAGCGTTTTCAGTCGTTTTCACAAAGTTGTGCGTCCACATTGAAATGGCCCAAAACGCTTACGTTCCAGTCTTGCACATGCGCAAAGCAAGTGAGAATTAAAGAATTAGAAGAAAAGCTATCTGGAGCATGTACAAACTGATATTAATCTTTTTTTTAGGGCTGTCAAAATTGAGAGCAATCAAAACAACTGCTGCCCTCCGCTATCTTTGTTTAATTGGTCACATGACTGCATCACATGACTAAAATGCTCATCGTTTAGAAAGTCTGCATTTTCGAGTGTCCACACTGCGCCGGGGCAGCTCCTTTTTGAAATGTATTCATTTTCGAGAGCGTTTCCAAAACGCTGTGTTTTTCCTTGAGGAAAACGCCGTCTCAGTGTGGACGGGAGGCCAAAACGGAGAGAAAACGATGCGTTTTCAAACTGCATTAGTGTGGACGTAACCTTAAATGCACTGGGTAAGCTTTGTTTTTCAGTGATCAGGAGGAATGTGATGAGAATCACAATCGTCTGTCAGTTATAATCAGTTTGTTTTTAGAGCCTAACCAGCAACAAGTAAAAAACCTAACCCATGATATGAGCCAGTAAAAACCTAAAATATGTTTTTAAAAAATAAAGCACCTTTACATAGGACACCAATTATGGCCTCCTGGCTGACAAATTTGTGATCACCCTCCCACCCCTCTGGAGAACAAGACCCTCGGTGAGTGTGGCAGGGAATACAGGATATTGCTGAGTACAGGGGCTGCAATACAACATTTGTGGACTTGGGAAGTTGGGGCGGCACACTGGTAGAGGAAGTAAATTGCTTCTTTGTACACATTCAGCTCTTTCCTACTAGTACCTACTCAGCTCGACTGGTTTGCCACAGACTGGATGCCAACGATTGGCTAGTCAGTGGTGTCACTCGATGAGTCATGAGAGCGACTCCTTCACGAAAATAAAAACTGCCCTTATTGAAACTCAATAAAGGTAATCCCCCCGAGACTAGGGATGGGTACCGGTATCCGGTTCTGACATAAACGGTAGTAACCAGACCGAAAAGCAGCGCACATTTCGGTGCTTTTTTTTCCTGAGATGTCATACACTTTGGATTCTAGCCAATCGTTTTACCTTTGCAAGCGTAGTAGGCGGGCCCAGGTACGTATGTTCTTTTAGAGCAGAGCTACAGATTAAAAATGCCCAAAGCGAAGCGGTCAAAGTCTGGCTGTACTTCACAGCAAAAGATGCAAACTCAGCAGCCTGCAACAAGTGCTTTAAGCTGATACTGTGCAAAGGAGGTAACACCTCGAATCTGACGAAACACCTAGCGACGTATAGCATTTTGTTAAAAGCCGAGAAATGCGAGACTTCACACCGTGCACATCTACTGCGGGTGTGGTGCCTGTTATCGGACCCGGAGTTAGCAACATCCCCCAAAAACCCGAAGAGTAAAGTCTTGGTGACGGATGATGATGGCAGCAGCCGCCGTTCTTCTCTAGGCGAGTAGCTTAATGTTGTTCGTGTGTAATTTACGTTGAGGCTAACCACGTTATTAAATTAATGCACGTAAGGTGAACTAGCAAACACCGTCGTAGTTACATGCGGCTGTCTTGTTTGATGGCAGATACTCCCTTCTCCCTGGCCAAAAAGGCTAAAATGACCAAAGAAAAGTGGGAAACAGCTAAACATGAGAGGTTTTTGGACAAAATTGGTGTTTTTTCCATTGATTAAGCACTGCTTCCAGCCAAGAGTGAGACCATATATGCCCCATAGCTGCAGAAAAGGCTAACATTGTTATCTTTTTACAAAAAAACAGCTAAACATGAGTTTGTGTTCTCCATTCTTTAAGCACCGTTTAAGCACCGGCACCGTTTTAAAAAGTACCGGTTTGGTACTGGTATCGGATAAAACCTAAACGATACCCATCCCTACCCGAGACTCCAGAGCCCACACACTAGAACTACAAATACACGAAGACGGGTCTGACAGGATTCCAGGCAAGGTTCTAAAAGCGTGTGCAGACCAGTCATCACATGTCTTCACCAGTATGTTCAACTACTGTGTCGCAGGCCTTCATCCCACCCTGTCTGAAATCTGCAGCCCATGTAGCTGCAATTGCTATAGGCAAAGCTTTCATGTGAGGGCCATGAGCATGGCTTTTGAAGACTGGAAAACTGTTCTTTTCCAGGCTCAAATGAATGCACAGCGTGCATCTTCAATGGCTTTAGAAAAAACCAATTAGATGCACAAGGTTGAATTTAATTTAGATTTTCCAGCGTAAACAGGATTTAGTTGACAGCATTCATTGGATTGACCAATACTCAACATAATGAAAAAGTCAAAGGAACTCATTTTATTTATTAACATAAGCTGTGAAGGTCTCTTGGAGCCATTTCTTCTAAACAACTGTAGACTCATCAGTTCAAACTTTATGTAAGTACAAGTCATGGATGTTCTGGAAGGAGACACAAAATGTCACTATCTGAGGAAAGAAAACTAGTTAGGATGGGACCACCAAGCCTCAAGTCTGCCATGAACTGGAAACTACTGGAATCCTAACAGTAAAACTCCAGTAAAACACCAGTAAAACTCAATTTGTGTCCACAGTAAAGTGAGTTTTATATCGCTATGGACTGAGAGAGTTCCAACCAAGAAAGCAGGCCCTGCTCCAACATCGACACCTTCAAGCTCGACTGAAATTTGCAGCTGCCCGCGTGGACAAGCCAAATGGCCTGTGGAGAAAAGTTTTATGGTCAGACAAATGAGATATTTAGCCAGTGGTACTGATGCATTGCACAAAAGTGTGTGGAATAATGAGATAATAAAGAGAAAAGACTCCAAATGCTTCAAATTCACATCGGTTCAACAGATAGACGGTTGAAACATGGACACAATTGCATATTTCAACAGAACAATGATCTTAAACACGTCTTAAAACCAAAGCAAGCTGGCTTCTGGGATGCCCTGCCCAAAGCACCAACCTCAACCCAATCGAAATATTGTGGAATCTGCTTAAACACCACATCAGTGCCAGGAAACCAACTAATTTAAATGAATATCAATTCTGGTCAAATATATATCCAGAATTATCCATCCAGAATTTTTTACCCTGAGTGGATCAGAGATGATCCAACCTGGAAAAAGGACTTTCTCACAAATCACCCTCAGACAGTGACACTAACTGAGAATGTGTTCTTTGCAAGGCTGTGTGCTGAATCCACTGCTATTGGCCTTTACACCCATGACAGCAACTCGGGCCATCCCAGTAACACCATCATCAAATTTCAAATGACACCATGGCCACTGTACTCATCAGCAGAAGGGGATGAGTCTGCCTACAGAGAAGAAATCCTGAAAGTGTCAGCCTGAAGTTCAACAAACAACCTCACACTGAAGAGAAAAGAAATCATCTTTGACTTCAGGTAGAACAGCGAAACCCCGGCCTCTCGCTACATCAATTGCAATTATATGGAGAGGGTTCAAGCCCTCAAATTCCTGGGTACCTTCACCTCCGTTGACCTCAGCGGTCACTACATAGGCACAGCAGTGACTTCCCTTCCTGAGTGCTCAGGAAGAACAAGCTGGGTTAAAAGCTGCTGGTGACCCTTTACTGCTGACATATTGCATCACAGTGTGATACAGGAGCACCACTAAGACAGAGAAGAGGGAGTGTGTGATCATCAACACACCAGCAATTTCTGGCTTGTGCAATATCCCAGAAAAATGCAATACTCCCTTAATGAGCAACATTGATCTCATATTACTAGAAACTCCGTGCAGTGTTGTCTATTACTGGTAAAGTCGCTCAGTGGCCATGCTACTCCCTAGCATGGCTGTGATTTGTTACCTCACTTCTATCACATTTAGCAGTTTTAATTACTTTTTATAATTACTGTGCAAATCTTCTTAGTTTTACCTGCTCTGCTATGTATGCTGATATAAACTGTATAATGGCAACAAAAGGTTTCTAACTCTAATTCTCTGCTGCCTCTGCACCTCTGCTGCAGAAGACGCCAGCGCCATCTGACAAACAGAAAGGAAGCATTTGATGTCCTGACATGACAACACCCCTGATTTGCATGATAAAGCGTCACGCAAAACGCAAGTGAGGCTGATGGGAACGGTACGCTTTGAGCTGACGTGTCCGTAAAGCAAACTGATGAGCAAAGGTATTGACCAAACGGGGCTGGAAAAAAATCTCAGAGGACTCAAACGAGATGGAGGGGGTTGGGGAGAGGGAAAGCGCGTGCAAAGATTAATGGCAGTGCATATTATTTTCTGCCAGTCAGTCGGACCTAATGACGAGTTCTGTGACCACTGATGTGACCGTGTTCTGGCTCTTGGGAGGCAGGAGAGTTTTATTTAGCAAACACAGGGGTGTGGTAGATTCGGTGTCTCGTTGAATTTCCTGTTTGCAGAGCACGCTCGCTCACATGATGGTGTTCCAGTGCTGAAAAAGGGACAACTTTTACTTATTGTGCAAAAGACAGGCAGAAAATTTCCATCTGGGTTTAAAAAAAACAGAGTTCTCAGTATCACAATGACTTCTTCAAAACATATTCTGTATTATTATGCTACATATGGACATAAAAGACAGAAACACTAGACCAGAGTGCTTTAGAATGACTTTTTCTACATGTGGACGATCAGAAAAACAAAACTGAAGAATTACCTCAGTAATCACTGTCACATATACATTGTAAGTGCTATTTAATTTCACTGTAGACCACAGTGTTTGTTCTGACCTTTAGCTAGATCTTACACTGGACCCTTGAACCACCTCTAACAGAAGCGTTACATTACAACTAGGTTACTGATTTTACAGCGAGAGGACATAATCATTCATTCTATTAACTTGACTCTGCATAATGCCCTTTTCCTTATCTTATAGTACTGATAAATGGCAAGTTATTGTAAGTAGAAACTTGTTTCCCCCCTATCCACACTCACATTGTGTTCTGTATTTGCTGTGGTACAGATGCTCAGTAAGTGCCCCAGTTATTCAGTTTTAATATACCGAGGAACAGCTTTTCCCCCCCGAGCTGTGGCCTCCATCCCCTCTCACACTAACTAGCTTGCACTGATAACAACTTTCATGACTGCTATTGCACCCTATCTAATCACTCTCATCTCTGCTTTTCGCGGATGATGTGGTTCTGTTGGCTTCGTTGGGTGATGGCCTCCAGCTCGGTGGGAATGAGGATCAGCACCTCCAAATCTGAGGCTTGGTCCTCAGCTTGAAAAAGGTGAAGTGCCCTCTCAGGGTCAGGGACGAGTTTCTGACCCAAGCGGAGGACTTTAAGTATCTCGGGGTCTTGTGTAGGAGTGACAGGAGAAGGGAGCGGGAGATCGACAGATGGATTGGTGCTACGGCTGCAGTGATGCGGACGCTCTGTTGTGGTGAAGAGAGAGCTGAGCTTAAAAGCGAAGCTCTCAATTTACCGGTCGATCTACGTCCCTACCCTCACCTGTGGTCGCAAGCTGTGGGTAGTGACCGAAAGAACGAGATCGCGGATACAATTGGCAGAAATGAGCTTTCTCCAAAGGGTGGCTGGACTCAGGAGGGGCTGAGAGTAGAGGCGCTGCTCCTCCACATCGAAAGGAGCCAGTTGAGGTGGTTCGGGAATCTGACGAGGATGCCTCCTGGGCGCCTCTTGGATTAGGTGTTCTGAGCATGTTCCACCTGCTCATTCCTCCTTCATTTTAAAAAACGTTGAGTCTTTTTGCACCAACAGCAAATAAAAAACACTTTCCGAAAGAGGTCTAAAGCAACAAATCAGACTCAGATTTCTGACTTCAAATGGCAAAGCGTACTGATTAAACCCACCAAATGTGTGATCAGAAGCCCGAGCTTGTGCTTGCTACCACTCAGGTTGCACGCCGCTCACGCCCAATGCTTTTAACATTTAAGATGCAGCTTTAGCTATTCGTGAATCAGGCGTGACCTTTTCACTGTTCTATATTTTTAGCTGCATTTCCTTGATAAAGCATTCTTGATAAAGCATTCTCAGCTGCCCCCAGAGGGCTGTTATGCAATCATTAGTCATCGTATAGTCCAGATTATCCTGTCATTTTGTTTTTCACACAGATGCCACAGACTCTCTTCCTTCCTACGGTGACACTGGCACGCCAGTGGTTTAAGCCCCCTGAGGATGTTTGCCCGGCTGTGGTTTCAGTACAGAAAACCAGTACAGTCTGAGGACAATGGAGGAGGTGATTAACAGGAGGTTGAGAAAGAAAAGACAGACAAGGCCAGACGGGAAAAACACAAGGCCGAGTGCAGGGAACAAGACATGTGAATCATCGGGATGATTGTGATTAATAATTAAGTCAACGTCCTTTAAGCAGAATTATGTAGAGATGCTAAAGTATGCTTCAGGATTTCTCCGTGTTTTATCTCTCCGTATGAATGCCCATCCCCCTCTTTTAGTTCCCTGCAGTGAGAGAAGGCAGGCTGGTGAAGTTGGGGGCAGGGCGACTCCCTCTCCCTTCCTTTCTGTCTCTGGAGCCCGTCGACAGCTGCTCAGGGAGGCCTGGAGCTGCTGCCCATGGCTGAGCAGAGCAGAGCCCCGGCCGTATCCTGGAAGACTCAGTGAAGAAGTCATGCGTGCTCACGGCCGCGAACTGGGTGAACCTGAAATTTAAAAAAAGAGGCCTTGACAAAAGAAGTCCTGGTGTTTACTCAGTCTGTCTGCCTGTGTTAATATTTGAGGAAACCCTGTGCGTCTGACGGAACGGGAGGGAGACGTGACACCGCTGTTTAAAGTCCATCAATAGTGACGGCCGCTTCCTGCCAAGGCCTGAGCAGTGATTACCCAGGTCACACGGTTTGACCCTCGGGCTGTAATGGAAATCATCAAGTGGAACCGCACCCAGATCCTTGAGTAATGTATCTAGTGTCTTCCTGGAACTGCATTAGGCAAGTTTTGGGAAAGGCTGCATATCTGGCAACCGCAAGCTGAGAGAAATTCAAAAATTGCGTAACGGTGCTATTGTTAAAGAAAATGTTAATTACTTTCATAGCCAGCACTGAAATTTCAATCCTCCCTTTCACCTTTGAGTTAAATGAGCACAAATAAATTGTAGAAAATGACCCATATGTGCGGTTTATTATTCCATTTATTGAAGGCAGAGGAGGAGGTCTGAGTGGGGGGGGCGGAGTGAGGGGCAAGCTGCTACCGAATGCAAATAAGACACTGAAGTGATCAAAGCCCAAATGATTAAGCTGGATCAATAAAAACGACTTAATTTAAAGAAGGTAGAGGGGGGGAAAAGCCTGGCCAGCAAACTTTCCGGGCCATCGATACGGATGACAGAAGTGAGAAATGACTCCGGGGCATCAAGGACAAAGGAGGCGACAGCTCTCCTGTGCATTGCTCTGGAGACGTGCCAAGGCCTGTTTTTGAAACCACCATGCCATTTGCCTCGCAGCACCAGGGACAGGTGGGACGTGTCAAATAAACACCGAAGACATGTCAGGCAGGATGGTTATCATTTTTTCAAGGGTGTAAATTTAGAAGAACACATCTGCATCTGTGCTGAGAGCAAAGGTGTGTTCTGTGTTACATAAAATGTCGACTTTTTATTTGTGTAATCAGTCCAAGGGAAGGTAAAATACATATGGATTGTTTCATAGGTCCCCTTTCTATGGAAGCCTTAGCATGATTTTTGTTTTAGGGGTAGTAGTATAAGGACTGCTTTTACTTTACCCCCCCTTTGTTTGCTGTCAAGGATATCTACGTTAGACAACATCCACTTCCACTGCTCCTTGCTGACCACGCCTTGCCACAATCTCTCCTGAGTAAGCCCAAGTTTTCACTAAGTTCCGGAGGACAATTCCATTAACATCCGCATCATGTTACCGAGCACGAGACCACCCAGCGTGCCTAATCTGCGGTAGCAGACATGTTGTCTGAACAATGTCAAAGCAGGTTTGCTTTCTTAGGCTTGCCTCTAAGTTCTGGGTCTGCTCCTGCGAACATCCCCTCACACACAGCTCTGACAGGCCAGCCTTTCTCCAAAGTTAATTATGGCCACAGCTTGCATGGAGGCATATCATTAGCAGTAATTGCACCCAGCATCCCACTGCCATGTGCCTTGCGTTTTTGGTTTTTTTTGTCCCAGATTTACATCGCACTGATGCATGAATGAGCAGCACACCGTTCCACAAACTGGGAATGAGTACACGGAGAGGGCAAAAATGATGCGACTGGAGATCACTCTGTGCACAAGCATGTGCTCACTGTTGGCTCACGCTAGTCAAAGGAGGAAATCAGGGTCTAAAGCTGGGTTTCAAATAGGCTGTGGTAAAATGGCACATGTAGATGGATTGTGCAGTTTTATGTAAAGTCTAGGAAATACAGAGGATTACTGAGAGGCAGCATTTGTTGTGTAAGCACACACATGTGTGTAGGTATACGTGTTTCCATAATAACAGGGGGAACGCTGTTCCCAACTGCTCTGGTTGTGAAACTGCTCGGAACATAATAAGCAAATCTAAATGCAATTAGCCTATTTCATCTGTGCAGTCAGCGCAGGGAGATGACTGAGGCTCATGTGCCCATGTGCTGCCATGCTCCATCTGAATAGAGATGAGGTCCTGGGGTTATGTTAAACCTGCTATTGTATCACACAGGATAGTTCACAATAGACTCTAGAAATACACAGAGTGCTGCTTCAGACATATGTAAATATGCACAAGGATGTAAAGAAGTTTGATACCAATTTGCGATGCATTGACACCAACTGTGGTCCCAACAGATTCTTGGATTATAATCATCTTCAAATGTATTGAACAGTAAGATACCTCATCTCTGGAATTTGAAATACATTAAAAATGAAAAACAATCTGCAGCCAAGGAGTGAGGACTCAGTGGGCCCATCTGGCTTTACTTCTGACACTCTTTACTGCTGTTTAATGCTTATTCGAGTGCTCATTGATTGGACCACACCAATTTTAGGCTTAACATTCAGTCTGACCTTACGTACGTTTGATTTGGCAGATTTTGTCATTTCTCCCTCCACTCATCCCTAACCGGTGGTTGCACCTCCCTGAGTGTGGTTCAGCCAGAGGTTTCTATCTGTTAAAAGTAGTTTTTCCTTCCCACTGTCGACAAGTGTTTGCTCATGGGTGTAGGGGGAGACATTTGATTGTTGGGGTTTTCTCGTGAGGTGACTGTCGTAACTCGAAACTTCTTTCTCCTAGCGTTTTTCCCGCTCTGCGGGGTTCGCTTTTCTGCAAGGCCGCCTCCATTCAGAATGATCAAAGACGTCGTTCAGGTTGACGCTGATCTTCTTCCCCTCATCTTTGACTCGGTTCATCCATCGCCTTTTTGGTCTGCCGGCCTTGGGGGCTGAGTCGCAGTGCTTCTTGCCACCGAGTTTTCGTCACTTCTGACCACGTGCCCATACCATTGCAGTCGCGCTCCTTGCATCTTCTCCGTGATTGGCGCGATGCCCAGCCGCTTTCGGATGTCGGTGTTCATGACGTGGTCCCATCGTGTCAGGCCCAGGCACCATCACAGCATTCGCATTTCCATTGTGTGAAGGGTCTGCTCGTGCTTTGTGGTGGCCGGCCAACACTCTGATCATAAAGGGCCACAGGGCGCACTACGGTCTTGTAATCTTTAACTATATAAATGAAACTGAATTTAATTTTTATTCTTGATATCGGTCTCGGTGCAACCCTAGAGGGGCTTGTGACCTAGCACTTCTTGGGTGAATGTGTAAACTACTACACACTATGGAGCCACTCAGTTGGACCTTAAATACACTCAAACTGCAGAATAAAGACGGACCACTCTGTATCCCACTGATTTATGGTCTATTGTTTTGAAGCTTTGAGTCTGGCACTTTGGCCATTTTGTCTTTTTGAAATAAAGTATGACCACATATGGACAAGAGGGGAGGAGGGTCAGATATATATTGCTAACCGGCTAGCTCGGTTAGCAATATATATCACAGTGAAAAATGAATTACAAATGCTGGTTAGTGAAAAACAGGCATTAAACGCAGTGGTTAGGGCAGTCACACCTTCATAACCTAAGCCTGTAAAGTTGCATAATTGTGTGCTTTTTAACACAGCTTGACATTAAAAAGGTGTGACAGAAAAGCATTCACTAAATCAGACAACATAGACGGCATGACAAGAATATACTTCGAACTCAAAAGTGACAATCAAATATAGAAACATGCAAATACTAAAGATTAGCACCCAAATAAGCATTAAACAGGAGCTATTTTAACATCTAGCACTACTGCAGTTATTTGTTGCATGTCAGCAAGTACACAGAGTACACATGCTCACACAGCATGTGTACTCTGATTAGTCATCAGGGTGTGAGTAATGGTATGAATCACATGCATTTTCAGGCATGTTCATTACTGCTGCGGAGCAGTTCTTTATCTGGTTGAGTTAGGGTTAGATGCCCATGTGCAAAGTTGCACACATGCACGTTTGTGCTGATTGCTTTTGTTTTTCCTTTGAGTTCTCAGGGCCACAGGTACAGTTTTAACTCTGGTTAGGCATGTTGGATGTGTTTATATACATGGATTTTCCTGAACAGTCAAATCCTGGAGAAAAAGGATTCCTATAATATTGGAAGATGCATGCCAAACTGCTAATTGTGAATATATTAGAGGAGATATATTCCCATTCAGATCTATGTGATCCACACTGAAAGGTGATATTGGCTGCACATCAATGAAAACCACCCCCACCCTGTCAAATCTCTCCACAGTGGTCACTGCTGCCCTGCCTGCAGGTTCCACCTGGCAAACACACACATCTTTGTTAGACACGTTTTGCAGAGAGAAATGTGTGTGTAGCTAAGGCTCAGAAAAATGCCTGCATGCATTTGTCGCTAGTGCCTCACCTGCACAGAGTTCAACAATAAGCAACTGCCACTGAGCCAAAGGCAGCCTCAGACCTGCCTGCAGGAAAAAGCAGACTTAAGACAAACTTGAAAAGTCAGCAGAGACGCCGCAGCTATAATAAACAGAGGAAAGGCCACGGGGTTTTGGGTAAAGGGTTTTATGGGTTCTGTTTTAGGGGGTCTATGTTTTTGTTTCATGTTGCTAAACAAAGAAATCGATGGATTTTGATTATCAACCAACCCTTTGTTTTTGCATGACAACAGCAGCGAGCGATCTCACTGAATGTCAGACAAAGTGAGAAACACTATAATGACACAGTTTCTGTAATGTTGCCTGTTTACACCAACTCAGTGGATTTGTGAGTGAAATTAAGGCTTTCAGTTTCAATTCAATTCCTTAATTTAATTTAACAGAAACAGAGCAGTAACTAACCCTAGCTGTTTCCATTTCAGAACTCTGCAGGCTCTTTTTGATGTTTTCTGGCAACTCTAATCTTGTTCTTAACCTCCGATTTCCACCTTGCTGAAACCCCTCTGCATTTCCATTCATGAAACGGTCTCTTGATTGTAGACTTTGATAATAGCACGAGAGAGTTCTTGACTTGGCTGGATATTGTTTTCCTTAACCATGGAAATAATTCTGCGATCATTCTGTAGCTTTTCAAGAATGTACCAGACTGTAGATTTGACCCGTCCTGGGTTTTAGGTTGTTTTTTTTCCCAGCCTAATGATGTGTTCGTTCACTTGCATCAGTAAAAAGCAACCAAATAGTTCTACACTGGTAATCAACTGAACTGAATCACCTTTACCTGCTGACTTTAGAATAAAAATAATGGGGGACCAGTCCTCAACTAGTCATGAAACCTCTTGTTAGTCCAATTACTTTTACAATAATTCCCTCAAACCATTTTGCCTGATTTAAAATCCATTTATTTTTTTTAAACAAAAAACAAATAGAATAAACTTTTAATTTTCCAAATAGCAATGGACCTAACCGTATGTTCATTAAGAAATGTTGCAATATACATTTTCTATAAAATATATTACAAAGGTAAATGGACTGTTCATTGTCAGGTGAGACTGACGTCAACTTTTAAATATGGAGCTGAAAGAGGGGTCTCTGAAACTCACAAATTACCAAATATTGGTTTGATTTTCACAACGCCTCAAAAAAACCCTCATCTATCACCAGCAGCCAACTGGGTCAGTGCATGGGGGACTGAACAACATCCCCCAACAGGATATGATGCATTACTTTGTATTTGTAACTCTAAAAATCACAAACGGGGTAGTGGACTGTGGTCGATATGATAAAGTAATTCAAATGTCCATTAACTGTATATTTAAAGGAACAGGTATGAGTCAAAATCCTGGTCAAAAGCAGATCTGTGGGACTCTGTCAGGCACTTGTGCAATTTTCCGTCTCGTGGCAGCTAATGACCTTTAACACCCATCAGTCTGCTTCTTGAATTGAAGTTTCATACCTCCCACCATTTTTTTCTGGCCTCTTCTTGTTCAGTCAGTGAGTTTACTTGGAGGGTGCTTAGGTCCCGGGGAATAGAGTTATGAAATGTTTGGCATTAGACACAGCAAGTCTAGAGGTATGAAATAAGAGCAGGCGTGGGGGGCATGTACAGCTGATCCTATATAGTAAAATGATCTGATCAGGAGATAGGCTGGTCAATGTGAGGTGACCCGCCCGCACTAGTTATGCAACAAACATACTTAAATCCTCCTATTTATGACATGGAGGCTCTAAATTAAACAGGCATCATATGATAATAACTGAGGAGGGCAGACAGGAAGGAAGACTGAGGACAGCGCAGAGAGAGCCTATCAATAAGACAGTGTTTAAAGTTTAACCATCCAGGCATTACATGTCTTTCCACTCAAACCTTACACAAGCCTCAGTTTATTTTCAGGGGTTTGAAATTACTCCTATGTTACGCAAGGAGAAAAACAAGAACAAACCAAAGGCTGTAAAACCAATTTTAGCAGCGCAAGGTGTTGCCAAACCTGAGCAGAGACCACCGAGGAATCTACAGATAGGCTGTCGAGTTCCAACCTGAAACAGAACTGAGGCCTTGTTGAGGCTGACAGCTCAGAAATATTACGAGCAGCAGCTGGACATAAATGTAGTTATGAATCTTCTGATTTCACACAATGTCAAGCTATTCTTTGAAACATGTAAATCTGACACACTGAACAATGGATGCCAGGGGATAGAAGCCATAAGCCATCCATCCACTTACTTCTGCTTCCTATTCACTGTATACTGGTTACAGTTGTGCTGATGAATATATTACGATATAGAACAGAAGCAATACATTCACCTTTTGCCCTTCACATACTAGCAGTATATGCACCATGAAAGTTCATATAGGAACTGTGTTGATTAGTCATTACTTATTAAATGTATTCTTAATTTTCAGACTGCTGCAAAATTTCGACTTTGCTGAACTAAATGAATAAACTGCAGTTCCTTCAACCCACAAAACTGAGCTTTAAAGGAAAAGATCAAATTACTAGCAGGCCTCTCAGGAGGTGTGAAATTGGACGAAAGAACATGACGGAAACCCGCTGGTTCAGTTTAATACGTGTTAAGAAAAATCATCGATTCTGCTTTTCATAATAAGGAAATCCGCGTGAACCCTGCAGGAGGTTATATTGAAATTTAGTCCCTGCCTCTGTGCACGTTTAACTTCATCAGTGCCTTTTTGGACTCCACTTTGTAACAAACTGAAAGCAAATCATTTTATAAATCAATAAAAACGTAAACACTTTTATTGAACTTTGTGTTTTTTCCTCGAGACAACAAGCTGGTTGATGCACACTGGATTTGAGCCAGCTTAAAACAAAAACAAAAAAAAACAACAACAAAGAACTGAAATATAGGACCAATCCCGCGAGATATAAAAAGACTCTAGCATCCGACTTAACAAGAGTCACACACTTTCCCACAAAACACTTATCAGATCAAGGGAATTTTGTCTAAACTTTCAAGCCTCAAGCTGAAATAACTCTGATAATATTGCTACAATATCATCAGACGTCACTCCTGCACTTCTGAAGTCAATTAATGGACTGCACTAACATGAGGTACCACAAAAACAGGAGCCCTTTTGATCATCAATGACAAAGTGACAAGTATTGCTTGTATATTTTATTTTATGTACAGTACATGTAAAAAAAAAAAAAGTAGCTAATATTATTGACCAACGTGGGCAACAGTAGACAGCCATGTTGCTCATATGTGGGGAAAAATCCTGTCGACCACTTCCCCTCTCAGGCATACGTACGTATAGACTCTTAAACTGTAAGGCTGCCTGGGACCTAGCTGCGCTTGACTACAAACCGTCAAACTGCAGATTATCAAAAAAGAAAAAAAGAAAGAAGAGTGCATTAAACTGCTCCCCTTTAAAAATACGCTTCGCTGACAGCAAGCCTCGATGGGAACGAACAGTTTCCAGGCGGACAGAAAGCAGACGGACCGGTCTGCTGAGTGTGACTGCGCGCAACGTTAAGTTACGTTTTTAAACACCGACAGGGCTGCCTCGCCTTTCCCTCCCTTCCCCTCTAAATCCAACTGTGCTGCTTTCAACACAAAAGGTCACTAAAGGTCAGCGGCGCAGTCGGTCTGCTTTTGCCTGATGTCTCAATATAACTGCTCCAACTAGTAGCAAGCAGGGTTTTTTTCCTTTTATCTTCAGCACACTCAGCAGTTGAATTCACAGTATTCTTACAGCATGTTATTTTTTCTTCTTCTCCCAAAGTCACTCATAAAGCTTTAACTGATAATGCATAGGGGACTTCTGACGCGCTTGTTCGTCCATGTTTTTCCAGTGGATAATGTTAAAACATGGAGAATTTTTTTTGTAGTGAGAGAGAAACGCACCCAAGTCAAAATGCGAGAATACAGTGTACACAACCATCTGTGTCTGGTGTCCCCGAAATTGTACGACTAAAAAGACAAAAAAAAAAAAAAAGTTGTTTTGTATCTCCAAGGCCATGGATAGTCAACCACAAAGACTTTTGAATTCCCCTGCAGCCTAACAGGGCTGTATCTCGCAATAGTGTTTCAGACAGTGAGCTTACAGCAGGCCACCAAGGTACAGATAAAGTGCTTTTTTTTTTCTTAAACGTGACGCTTTTAAATAATTAATAATGGTTCTCAGGGGAAAAAAAACAAACAAAAAAACAAAAGCGTTGGGAGGGGTAGAGTACGCCGACATGACACTCGTAACGTTAGAAAATGAAATGGAAAAGAGACACGACATGAACCAGGAGAGGAACAGAGTTCAGTATAAATACATCCACAAATCCAACTAATGTCGCGGAAGGCTACGAGGATGAAACACTGTGATCGCTAGCTGGAAACAGTCACTACTGTCTCTGGATGGAGCTGTTCACATTTTCAGAGGAAAAGAGGTTTTGGGGTAAGACTTTTTTTCCTTTTTAAACTTGTGTCCGAGGGATGAAGGAGGAAGAGGAGGGGGAGCCTTCTTGGCTGGAGGAGGGGAACCTTGGAGCCAAACGACGACGGCGGCAAGGCCCGCGATAATGACAGCAGCAGATTGGGAGGTTTTTGCGAGACTGTAGTAGAAAGGGTGAACTTACTGGATCATAATAAAACATTACAGACAATAAATACATTCAGGTCCTTGTAGTGTTGTTATTCGGCTCTATTGAAATATGATTAAATCTAGGAAAGGAAAAAAAAAAAAAAAAAAAAAAAAAAGGAGGAATAGTTTATAGTTCATAGAAGACCATGAGATGCCAGGCCTTTATATTTTTTGCTCCCTTATCCGGTCTCAAGAACACTCCACCTTGGCGGCCATTTTCCACCAGCCTTGTGAGAAAAAAAAAAAATTTTAAAAAATGAGAGGGCGTATAAATAGTAGCCGTGGCAACCACACGTACTCCCTCCTGGGTCTTGATGACATAGTCTGAGAATTCAGAAAAACCTCGGAGACTTGTCTTCAGTCCTCAGGCTCTATGCAAAAAAAGAGAGAGAGGCAAAAGGGGGATAGACAATGAGCAAACAAGGCAGGTCATGCATCCGGTGCAGGTCATTTTTAACTGAGTCTGCAAGAATCAGCAGTGCGTTTGATGTTGTGCTCAACATGTTATATCAGTCATGTGAAACCTCTGTGTAGCTGACAGAGGAAGAAAAACGCTTCCTTTATGAGGTCTGGAAAAGGCACCAAATATAGGCTTGCCTTAACCCCTTACTGTTTATCCTCTGCTATAACCAATTCCCTCTTGGCTGCTGTGCTCGTAACAGAGTAAACAGTGGGGTTGGAAATGGTCTGTTTGCCCCTTCTATCACTCAGAGACAATATTTAACATTGAGTGTATGTTGAGGAACCTGCTGCTTGGCTACCCAGGCTAGGTCACCACACTTGGACGACAACCAAATAAGAGATGACTTTAAAAAAAAAAAAGAAACAACTTATGGTCATGCACTCCGATTGCTTGAATTGAAGCAGTACAGGCTGATGCGAGCCCTTTTCTGAAATGAGCCTTTTAAACAAACCATCCCTGTTGACAGGCAGCCGCACAGCCTGTGCCTTCATTAGAGCTTGTGTTAATGTTTGCTCTGCTGCCTCAAACACAGCACCTGTTTCAGGACGTGAATGCAGCGAGGCTGGCACGACACAGCTCAAAGTGTTTGGTACTAGAGCGGGTTGGAGCACAAGCTCTTTTTCTTTTAGCTCAGCATTCTGCCCTAAAGTTTAACATGCTCATCAAATTACAGGTTTCACAGATATTTGAGGGAAGAGCTGGTGAATACAGCCGGAGAGGCACAGGGAATATTTAACAATTGTCATTGCACTTGTACTACAAAATTGTGGGGCTCTATACTAACTGCTCCAGCATAAAATATAAAGGAATAAATAGCAAACAGGAGAAATATATACAATCAAGAGGGACACAATTGAAATAAATTAAAAACATACACTTTTAGCTTAGCTGTACATTCTTTCTGGTGTGTGCGCTTTTTTGGGGGGGGGGGGGGGGAAATGAAAGAAGAAATGCAAATATCAAAGTTACTCAATTTCTAATAGTTTAAGAAAGAAAAGGTTCATATTAAAAAACAAAACAAAACAGAAAGTGCCAAAAACTGAGAAACGTGCTGACTTACTGTCAATCAACTGACTCATGCATGCAGCCCGTATTGTGTCTGCACAGCCAACATTTCTACACTGGCAGCTCTTGCTCATCCGCACCAGCTCTGTGCTGTAATTTTCCCAACATTTGTTCTTGCTGAGTCAGACTTGTTTCTCATAGTCAATCATTGTGATTAAAACTACCAGTTGGGCCACTGATGACTAGACCGAGTTTTTTTTTGTCATCTAAAAAAATAAAATACAATCTAAAATACAAGCAGCCAGTTGGTGTTGGTCCGTGTGTTTGTGTGGGCCTCGTTTTTTTGTTTTGTTTTTTTGTGGGGGAGCACACAACGACAACACCAACTGGCTGCTTGTATTATCCTCTTAGGTTCACTTAAAGCGTTTCCTTCATCTACCATGTAGACATTGTTTGAAAAAAAAAAAAAAAATGCAGGTGATCGGTAACGATTTCTGTAATATTCTATGTTTATAGTAGTAGTGATACAGGCACATGTAAGTGCTATGAACTCACCTACGTGTCGCAGTGAGAAAGCAGTGACGTAATCTCCGGGCTCATGTGACCCACGGCCTTGGCTGCCTCCAGGATAGCTCTCCGGTACATCCCTTTCTTCTTCCGGTTGAAGCGGGACCTGAAGAGCTCTCTGAAGGGCGACAGTTTGGCAACAGAAAGCTGGGAGGTTGTGGGTGAACCGAACCACGCCACCTTGGCTTGGGGCCACTGGGCCTCGCAACTGGCTGTCTCCTGCTTGCGAGTGCCGCTGATGCTCAGGACGCGTGCGGGCCACCAGGGGAAGCCGTGGATTTTCCCCCACACGATGTCACCCACCGCTATGGCGTGACCTTCTTCTGTCACACACTTTGTCATGCTGCGGGTGTGAAGCCGCACTGTGAGAGGCGGCACCGTCTTGCAGTCGTCCCGTGAAGGTACAGAAGATGAGGTTACAGAGAGGTCTTCACCAGGCGCCAGATCGCACAGCTCTGGTGAGGTGCCGTCCGAGCTGAAGGACTTTGACTCGTCCAGGCTGTCGCTACTGCACACCGACAAACTAGAAGAATCTGCTTTACGCTTACGGAAGTTAATGAGAAGGGTGAGGTCGCTGTGGCCGCGATCCGCCTCCTCACCTGAACTCCCTGACCACAATTCCAGAGAGTTCTTGCCTTCTCCTGAGTCTTCGGAGTGCGGGAGACACGGCCCGGGCCCCCTAGGGCTCCGTCTCCTGGTGCCTCCAAGAAGTTCCGCATCATACTCGACCACGCTCTCCTCAGTGTCCCTCTGAGGGGGTCTCAAACGGATCTTTGGAGAAGGTGTGTCCTGACCTACATTTGCAAAAGGTCTTGTTAGTTTGAGTTTGGGAATGGACACAGTGAGGCCAGACCTTGTGGCATCTAGAATGTGCCGCTGTTCCTTGGTGGCATCAGAAGTTGCCTTGTCGTTTTCCCCCACGCCATTCTGCACCAGCTGTTTGGGGCAGAATGGTTTGACTGAACCGTGGACTCGCGCCGGGATCTTCATAACCTCCCCCTTGCCCTGTGGAGTGCTGTAGGAGATCTTTATGACGGGACTGTGTGGAATGACATCAGTTCCAGGGTACTTCTCCCCATCAGCCTCGCACCTTTTGTCCTTTCTGAGACGCTTACTATCAAGGCTGGTGCCATTTTCCCGTCTTTTAGTGTCCTTGGCTGTGACTGTGTCCTCTTTTCTTGACAACTTATTAGGAGTATCCTTGTCGTAGCCGTCATCGTCACTTTGTAGTGAATTTTCTTTTCTAGAGGTCTTGGTGTTGCTCATGCCATCTTTGCTGTCCTCGTCACTATTTAGCGTGTTCTTGCACTTTTCACACAGTACCTGCCGAGGCCGCAGACGGATAGTACTTATGGTCATACGGCCGGGCTCTCGCGTTCGCCTCTTCTTTCTCTTGATTGGTCGTGGAGGGGGTTGAGGTACCCATTGGCTGTAGGTGTGGCGGACCCATAAGGGCTGGGGGAAGGGGGCTCCTTCAAAATAAGGAGGATAAGGAGTCTGTCCAGCTGGCACTGGTGTGGGAACGGGGCAGGGTAGAGGAGGTGTAGGTATGCTGCTTTCAGGGAGAGTGTTTTCATCCTTTGGTCTGTGTGAAACCTGGCTGGGAGATTTGGAAACCGAGTCCTCGCTCAGAACTTCTTGGATTTCAGAAGCAGGTTTAGATTCTTGGCAGTCCCCGAGTTTTGTTGTGAAGTCTGGTAGACAAAATAGCCCGGTCCTAAAATAAACGAGAGAAAAAAAGAAACAGTGTATAAATAGCTGTGGATCTTGTTAAGCTTTATACAGCAAAGATGATACAGTCGTGCTAAACCCTGAGAATTTTTACTTCAACAATCCCCTCCATTAGAACAATATGCCTCAACATGTGACACAACCTGAGGCAAGTAGGACAGCACTGAAACAATAAAAGAACAGCCAAAACTGTTCACATTGTCGAAAAAACAAACAAACATATAACTAGTTTTGGTTTTACTTTGACGTGAGACATTGATGTCACTCTCCCTGTCACCTGGGTGCTGAAGGTTCTTAACATGTGGGGGTTGGGGTTTGTTGTGCAAGCAGACAGACAGTTATCTGTGCCTCAGCCTCAGGCCACAGAAGCAACAGTGCTGCTGAATTTTCCCTAAGTGATTTTAATGTGATTTTTGCGTGTGTGTGTGCTTTTTTTTTTTTTATAAACACACTGGGATCAGCAAACATGTCCAGTGAGGTCCTAACTGCCAAGAAAGTCTTTGAGAGGTGGCTGGCAAGCAACAGTAACATAGCTGTGCTGCCTTAGTCAGGAGACAACAGACAAAGAGACTACAGGATGCCCGAGACCACCCCCTCCTCCCCAACATCTGAGTGAACAAAAACAATCCCATGAATCACTCGGGATTCAGAGAGGTAGGGAAGGAGCCAGGAGATTTCAGTTTGTTTTTGCATCCGTGTCTACTTGGGGCTTATGTGCGGCAAGATTATTAATTAGTGCACATTTGGGGAGCCTGCTTTCCTCCCCAAGAGAAGTAGTTGGCAGGCATCTCCAAATAATAGTCTCCTGGTGAGGCTTGTTACTCTTAGCTCCCATAACAAAATATGCGCCCCTATAGCTGTTGAATATCACTCTTTACTCTGATTGACGCAGCACAAACAAGGCTGTATGTAGTAGGGAACACACAGTAATAGTTAAGCGCAGTACAAGGACGCAGAATATGGCCAGGCATGATTCACCACACTGTTGTCTTTTCATGCTGTGGTGGAGATCTGTCAGAATGATAGGGCAAGACAATAAGATTAAAAAAAATAATGCAACAATCTGTTTGCATCGGACAATGACAGGAAGTGTATTTCCATGAGCTGAAAAGGAGGAATTAGTCAAATTTTGTCAGTGACAAGGCCTAAAATATAGGCCTATTTTAAGTTATTCCAAGGCCGACCTTTTCCCATTTGGGTGGGTTATTTTCAGTACAGCATGAGCTCTTGCACGAAAAACCATCTAAGCATACTAAGGGGAAAAGCTGGTCAGGTTCTGATTCTGCTCGTCTATAAATAGCCTAAAGCCAGTGGCTTTTAAGGTGCACAGCACCAGGAGGAACACAAGGCTTATACATGTGACACACAACAAGAGGGCCTGATAAGACATGACACTGGTACATGTCAAATTATACTTGCATGGTTCTCTTTTGAACAGACTGTGTTTTCTATCAATAGCCCCATTTTTTGTGTTTTGCTTTGTCAGAGGCTAAAATGGACACAGATAAGACCAAAGCTTGATTTACTGAAAATGAGACACAGTTGTGATCATTCAAATGTATTTTAATAATTTTCTATTGTTTCTGCTAGTCAGAAATGACAGGTTATAATGTTGCTGCCTTTGAATAAATTTCAGCTTACTGTACTCAGACATTTGCCTACAAAACTAGTGCACATTCACATTTCTGTACAATTGCATGATAATAAAACAGATAAAAATAAATAGTGTATAGCTAAGGCCTGGCTATTTTACTGGATTCGCTTTAGCTGCTCTTCCCTTGATTAGGCTAACAATAAGCTATAGCTGAACCCACTGACAGTAGATATTTTTCAACAGAAGTCACTAACAGTCTCTACAGGCTGGGCTAATACCTTTATATAGTTTTCCTCCATCGTAAAATCGAGTATTTCGCCGTCTTATTATAGGCAAAAATGACATCACTTTAACATTAGCCGAGAAGCTAGCAGATAGCCACCTTGTCAGCTACAATAACCTGCAAGCCTTTTGTATAAAGGCCTAGGTCGCTAATAGTTAGCTTTGACTTAGCATCCAAGGTAAATTAGCCGTTAGCAGTATTTAGCAAATAATTTTTAGACGATAATATATAAAAGAAGTTTGGAAAAAATAGTGCTCACTTTTTGTTGCAATCGAGTAAAATCCCCGTGTAGATCCTTTCTCGATAGGTCAGCGTCACCACCAGTGTATCGTTAACTATTTGATCGATAGTGACAGGTACCCGAGAGCCGGCCCGCAGCTCCTCGGCCACAGCCTCCATGTTTCCCGGGGTGAGTTGTCCGGCTCGGCGGTGCTCGATCCCGGCCAAGGGAGCCACGGTCGCGTCGGCCAAAGATCCGTCTCCCCTTCGATATTGGAGCAGGAGGCTACACCAGGGCATAAAATGACGCCATCACCCCCACCAAGTCAATTACAACAGTACTGCCACCGCTGACATCACGCTCTCTGTGCTACAGGAGCAGAAAATCTCTCAAGACAAGGCCTACCCTTTCTCTGTCTCACTTTGTACTGCTTGATGCCATTCATTACCCCGGCACTTTTCGCTTTTTCCCCCCCTCTTTTAAACTCAGCGGCAGGTTTATGGCGTCCGTCTTCAAAACAAATACCACAATTACACATGAAAACTGAAAACGCATACAAGCATTTTAAAATAATATGTAATCAAAAATTAAAACTGATGATGACAAAAATGGCAATTAAATAATAATCACAAGATGCAGAGCCAGCTGACAACGATTATATATAATGTCACACACACGCACACAAATAAATAAAACATTTAATGTGATATTTGACAAAAACCTGCCACTTTACTTTAATGTATCTTGTTGTAAATTACATTAATGAGGATATTATTATCTATTTGGAGCTAAAAACGTCGAGTTCCCCTTTAAAATGATCTATTTTAAGACTGGCTTAATTTACTCTGCATGTAGGTAACACATGCCCGGTGAGCCAATAACGCTTTTTTTGAAAAGCTTATTTTGACACAATAAAGTATTTCTTTTATGTAAGTTAAAGTTAACATGATTACTTTGCTTAGTGGAGAGAGCATTTTGCAGAAGTTAAAAGAAAAATAGAAACACACCAGCTGTTAACTGGAAACTTTCTAAACACTCCCTTGCCAAGTTAGGATTTGAAATGTTTACCTTATAGACTTGTGCAACACAATATGATTCAAAAGGATTTATTCGCTTTATTGATTTATTTCCATATCAATTAAATATCACAAAAACTCAAACAGCAGGTGTGTAGTCTCTGTCACTTATCAAGGAAACCAGGCCAGGTGTCCCCAGTAAAGATCATGAAAGTTTTTTCAAGATCTCGTCCTTGAGTTCTCTTCCTCTCCAGGAGCCGCATCTGTAACTTCCTCATCTGTCAGCCAGAAAAGTGGAGTTTAGATCAATAATCTATATTAACCTATATAATGAGTTGCACAATGAATGGGAATTATAGGTCAGACCTCTTCCACATCCTCCATCGCTGCTGCCATCTGCTCGCTTGTTGTGCCCCTGGGATTCCTGCACCTCTCCTGTATCTTCTCGGCACGGGCACAAATCTGCCGTTCCAGGTCCCGGGCCGATCTTTAGGGCCATGCAGTTCAAAGGTCAAAATCTATATATACAACACTATACAGGTGTTTAAGTATTATAGCCTTTACAGATATAACCCAAAGGGTTACTTTCTCTGTTTCCTTGTATCAGTAAAAATAAAATAAGAAAAGTGGCACTGTCTTACCTGGTTTATCTGTTTTTGCAAAGACATAACATTGTTTAAAAGGAACAAAGAAATCTGCTTATGTTCTATAATGTGTGCAGTCTGTCTTTGTCCACTAGGTGTCTCTAGCTTTACATCTTTAGTAGCAGAACTCGCATCTGCTAAACCATGCAAAATGCCATTTAGTGGGTACTTGTGGAGTTCTCGTTAGGCTCATTGATGAGATGATTATAAGTTTAAACCACAAGTAGGACAAGTACTCTTCACAGAGACAAATGCAGTCACTGTTAAAGCTTAGAGGTATACTGGCAGAACTAACAGCAGACCCAGAGCTTGTCATTACCTGTCCCCTTCACACCTGCCAGATGTCCGAGGAGCACCACTGCTGTCCGCAAAACCAGGTTTTGAATCTACTTCTGCTTCCTGAAACAGGGTAAGGAAGTACTTGTTACATTTACCTGTGAAGCGATACAACTCTTGCAATGCATCATACAAAGATGTAGCCTGTGGCTGCACTGTGTTCAGTTAAAAAAAAGAAAAAAGACTTTTTTCCTTTACAATAAATTTTCCCTTATGTCAGGCTGATCCCATGCAAACATAATGGGCACCCTTTCTCCACTATATATATGTATGAAAATGGAGCTGAAAGTCAAATGATAGATTTATAATGTGTCTCCCTGTGTATATCAGCACTGATGGCTCCTCCAGCATGCTCCATTACCGCCAGTGGAAACTGTTGCTGTCTCATCACCACCATGGTGGTGCTACTGTCTGAAAACCCATTCACTCACATCAAAATGATTCATTTAATGGCAATATATCTATGCCTCTCTCCTTTAACCAGTGTGTCAGAGGTGGTGCTCTAGTGCCCTCTGGTGGTGGGCAGGATGACAGCTGAAAACCCAAGCACACACAAACCTCACGCCTTTTTTGTCTTTCATGCTTCTTCTCTTTGTGCTCAGACATTTTCTTGTCTTGTGAGATTCTGGCTTGTGTGCAGCACTTCTGAAGAGACACTTGGCTTCTACAGGAGAGTCAGATAACAATACACTCTGTAACAGATCAGAGACAAAAAAAACCAAAACAACTCTTGTTCTCCAGGCCGAAATCTGCTCACTTTCTCTTCTGCTCGAGAATAGCCTTCTTCTCGTTCAACTCCTTCATTGCAGCCTGCTTCCTTTCCTCTGGCCTCTTCCAAGGAGGCGAGTCAAAAAGGGGGAGCTGGGGAATCATGCCGGCCTTGGTGGCTGTCTTTTTTCTGAAGAATAAATTCAAACAAACTGCTTCATATTTATGGCTCGTCTGAGCTCTGGGCTCTCAGCTTAGATTTTTATCACCTGGTTTCCTCCACAGAGAATGATATTAAAAAGTTGTTTTGCCATAATTTTACAAAGCACACGGCCACAAACTCTGCCCTCCACTCCACGGAGGGTCAAGGAGTAAAATAATGTTATAATGGTAACTGAGATTAAGTGATTATTAAAGATGCTCTCAGTTTTACAGCAGTTGCTCCCTTAAAGCCTCAACTTCACATTAGTTTTCCAGCTCAACTGTTTCCAAAGTCTATGAATAATCTCGTTAAAAAAAACTCAGTATTGACCATAATAATTCAGATTTAAATTTTACCTTTGATAATTGAGTAGTTGAAAATGACTTGGCCCCAACAGATATTTGCTATCTGGGTACATTATACAGAAACAAAGGTACAATTAATTAGATGCGTGAAGTTTTAAAATCTCAATGAAAATATTTAACAAATGCATGTCCAATGCATATGTTTCATCCCTCTTATGAAACAACAGTGTGACATTTTGCATGTGTTTAGTTTCTAGTGTATGGAGTTGGAGGGAAATATCAATACTCCTGTCTTATTTGACAATTAAATTGAACCCTGGTATCTTTTATTAAACTGTTTAAGTGGTAGATGTTCATTTTAAACATGGCCAAATTTTCAAATAATGAGGTCAGTGCATATGTAATTCATTCCTGTGAACCAGACTGTTCTGAACAATCTGTTTCAGGATGTTTTTCTACTCTGATGTCATTGAGTGGGCATGGCTGTTTTTGGGGAGCGGCCAATTAGAAGAAAAGGGAGGGAGAAGAGAGCTAAAAAAGTTTTGTTTTCAGAGGATAAACTAAGATAAACAAGGATTACTTTGAGTTGCGAATGATAAAAGGCTACTTGAGTTCAGTCTGAGAATAAACATAGAAAGAGAAATGTGCCTAATGGATTCATTACATGGATACATGGATGAACACATCAGCCAGTTAACATCAGGAGTAGTATAAAGACTGGAAACAGCTAAGTTAGCAATGTCCTGCACTAATACATGGAGCAGCAGGACCAAAGTCCACTAGTTATCATGTTATATCTGTTTAAAAACTATAGCGTAATGAGACAATAAGCTATTTTACAAGCCGGTTGTATGTGACTATTATCGTGCAACCAGAGAAGAATGCAGAAGGTTATAGGGCGTAAGAGCCAAGAGAGACATCTCTGAAACCTATCCCAGCTTTCAAGAGGCATGGTGCTCCCTGGACAGAGTATATGACTTCTACAGAACTAATCCAAGAGATATTTAAGAGTAAATAACCAGAAAATGTGAATTTCTATCAATTAGTTCATGAGCTAATTGTGGAAGGCCGAGATTTAAACCTTTGGAGAGAACCATTGTGATTCTGTCTGTTTCTTGCTCTTTGCTAGAAGAAACTCTCTGTTGGCTCTAGCCTCATAGGTAATTTACAAATCTTACACAGGTACCGACCTTCTCTGCTAACTCTTTGAAAAAAAAAAAAAAATAAGCACATACAATGCACCCAGAAAGATTTACAGCCTTGTTCAACATGTTTTCATGTTACAGCCTTATTCCAAATTAATTTAATTCATTTTCCACCTCAACATTCTACATACAATACTCCATATGACAAAGTGAAAAACATTTTCTTCAAATTCTTGCGAATGTATTAAAAATAAAAAAAACCCACACAAATATAACATGCACATAAGTATTCACAGGCTTTGCCATGACAGTCAACATCGAGCTCAGGTGCACCCTGTTTACACTGCTCATCTGTCAGATGCTTCTACAGCTGGAGTCCACCTGTGGTAAATTCAGTTGTCTGGACATGATTTGGAAAGGCACACACCTGTCTGTGCAAGGTCCCATAACTGACAGTGCATGTCAAAGCACAAACCAAGCCATACCCAGTACCAAGGAACTGTCTATAGGCCAAGACGGCATTGTATTGAGGTACAGATGTGGGGAAGGGTCCATAAAAATGTGTGCAGCATTAAAGGTTCCAGTGAGAATAGTTGCCTACATCATCTGTAAATGGAAGGTTTGGAACCACCAGGACTCTTCCTAGAGCTGGCCACCTGACCAATCTGAGCTATCAGGGTAGAAGAGCCTTAGTCAGGGAGGCTACTCTGACAGAGCTCCAGTATTACTCTGTGGAGAGAGGAGAATGATGCTAGAGTGGCCAGACAGAAGCCACTCCTCAGTAAAAGGCACATGACAGCCCACTTGGAGTTTGCTGAAAGGCACACGAAGGACTCTCAGACCAAGAGAAACAAAACAACAACTGGTACTGAACTCTTTGGCCTCAATGTCAAACATGATTTCTAGAGGAAACCAGGCAGTGATCATCAACTGGCCAATACCATCCCAACAGTGACGTGTGGTCGTGGCAGCATCGTGCTGCAGGAATGTTTTTCAGCATCAGAATATGGGAGACTAGTCAGGGACAAGGGAAAGATGAATGCAGTAATCTACAGAGACATCCTTGAAGACAACCTGGGGGCGAAGGTTCATCTTCCATGAGGACCACCAACCTAAGCACAGAGCCAAGATAACAAAGGACCACTTCAGGACCACTCCTTGAGTGCCTTTGAGTGGCCAAGCCACAGACCAAACTCAAACCTGATTGAACATCTTTATAGCAATCTGAAAATGACTGTGCACTGACGCTCCCCATCCAACCTGATCCACTCTGATCGAGCCTAAGAGAGTGCAAAGAATAATGGGGGAAACTTCCCAAAAATAGGTGTACCAAGCTTTCAGCATCATACTCAAAAAGACTTGAGGATGCAATCACTACAAAAGGTGCTTCAACAAAGTTTTGAGAAAAGTCTGGTAATACTTATTTACATTTTCATTTCTTCATTTTAAATAAATTTGCAAGAATTTCAAGCACATTTTTTCTCTGTGTCATTATGGGGCATTTTTTCCCACCCAAACATCTTTTCTTACCTCCTGCCAGAAAGGAGAAGTTTGGGGTTTAGGTTTTTATCACGTTGTGGTATTGAGCCCAGCTCAGCTCTGTCCAGTAGGATCAACTGATGCTTGAGTTCCTTGAACCTCTGCAGCTCCTCCACATCCCCTGACTCTTCCTGCTCCTCCATACCCCTCAGCTCTAACAGCTGGAGTTTCTCCACTGCTGGCAACTCTAGGAATGAAACAACAATGGCAGCTACTAGTGCGGTGTGGGGGCAACAGATATTGCAACATTCGATGCTGTCTGCAGCTGCAGTGGCTGGCAGGAGGCATTTAAGAAGCTAATTCACACAGGTAAATCCACTCCTTTAAATATCTGTGTGGAATGTGGAGGAGAATGTAACCAACAAATTTTTACTCATTTTATAGTAAAGTAACTTCTAACAAGAATAAATGTTCAGTTTTAACACAGCTAAAGGTGGATAACAATACAGCATGGAAATTCAAACCCACTACACTCCTTCTCTTGGCCAATTAAATGAGAAGAGATTTACATCTGAAACTCGGGACCCTATCTTTGTTAATAACCTTGTAAGCAGGGAGATAAATAATTTGATTGAGGGTTCTGTCTCTGCTTATTGTGCAGTAGCAGCAGCCTCTCCTGTTTCAGCCTTCTCACAGTGATTATCTCCAGACAGGGCTTAGTGACAGAGAGCTCCTGATTAGAGCCAACAGGTTATCGATCATTTCCATCGGGCTAAAAATATTACAGAGCTGGAACAGTGAAAAGGGAGGAGGCGCATGATGGTGGTGGTGGTGGTGGGGAGTCAGCTGAGCTGCACGCGCCGTCTCCAAGGGAACAGGAGTCACACTAGAGAAGCGGTACCAGGGCAAGGAGCTATTTTTGTGAACGCGCTGTCCTGCCTTTGACAAAAAGAGCAGATGGCTAGGATGCACGTGCATGCTGCTTGTGTTGTTCAAAGGTAAAGTGCCTTTGACTCACCTGGAGGGTTCTTCCTTGTGCTGACTGGCCGGTGAGCCAGAGCACTCCTCAGGTACTGGAGGATGGACTGGAGTCCCTGCTGCACAATCTCTTGTGGAGGAAAGTGGATTGGGCAGTCCCTTAGGTTCAGACCTTTGAGGCTAATCACATTTCCTGCAAAAAGGCAAATAATGACTCATTCATAAAGACGTACACTGAATAATGAAGAGGCTTACATTACTCATAATGTACCAGCTACCTGTTAAAAGAGATCCATTATGTGTGTCTTTATTTTCTGTCATGTCCATGAATTTTTATGTCCATGAATTTTTATGTTCATTGAAATACTTATTCTTTGAGTGTAAGTGGACGATAACACGCCCCAAAACAAACAAACAAACAAACAAAAAACTGTTTATTTAGGACAAATGATCAACAAAGAGCTGTTCAGTGACCCAGTGTAAAATAAATAATGATTACTTTGAACTGTGAATCATGCAAAACGACACTAGTGGAGTCCAAGGAATTAAACTGCGTAGCTTTAAACAAGCAAAACAGGTCCCCTTTAAAATCCTGTAGTTACTGCATACATGTAATTCACATGTCAATATGTATAACTTCCTTTCTGAAAATTACAACTTTTTTTGATAAGGAGGGACCACTCACCCAGTTCAGGTGGAAGTTCAGAGATAGGATTCCCTTCTAAGAGCAGTGTTTTCAAGCACCTACATCCATAAAAAGACAGATTATGAAATGTTTGAAGGGGTTAGGCCTTCGTCAGAAAGCATCTTTGCTCTTAAACTTGAATACACAGACAGGAGGAAAGTGTACAGGCCACTCTACAGTCATATTGTATAAATATCCTGAAATGCTTTTTAGGGCCTGGGAATCTCATTTCGCTACATTTAGATTTACAACTGTAGCACTTGTGTGCTTATCATAAAGTGTTCAACTTATGTTAATAGCTTTGAAATGTTAACAGTGATCAGAAAATGTTCTAAAACATGACATTCTTATAGTCCCATAGAGGCCTATGCCTTGGTTTAAGAGTAAATTGTAAGATCAAAGTTGTCCAGATAAGTTCAAATGAACACGTGCACATTAGACTGGTCTATAATTTTTTTGTTTTTTTAAATGTTGCATACAGTACCTGTGCAAGCCAATTTCAGGTGGGAGTGACTCAATTAGGTTTTTCCTGAGATCTAACCACAGTAGGTTGGGCAAGCTGATAAACACGGAGCCTGGAATACTGCATATCTGGTTGCCTTCAAGACTCAAATACTGAAGATGACAGAGGGAGCAGTTAGTAATGATGCAGTGGTAGAAACGTTTTTTCTTCTGCTTGAAAGCCACTGGAGCATACATCATGTAGCTGGTGTGTGTTTAGAGTCCACACTGACCTTTAGCTTGCTATTTCTCAAAGGACTGTCTGGAACATGTTTCAGCTGAGATCTGCTCAGACATAGCGTCTCTGTTGAATAACATTCAGCGGGCTCCTGTGGATCGGCATCCTCGGGAGGAGTGCGGGGGATCGGCGCTCTGACAACACTGCTCCCAAAGACAAAGCTAAGCTGCGCACCAGGAAGCTCAGCCTCCTTCTCCGGGGAAGTCATTGCACAAAGGAGGCCGAGACGCTTTACTGGTATACTCAAAATACACGAGTGTCTTTTTGGCAGAGAAATTTCTCGTTGTTTGTCTGTAAAAGACAAAACCGTCCAAGTTTTAAATAAATGAAGAGACGTCGTCTAACTTGGGTACGAGCTTAACTAACTAACTAACTAACTAACTAACTAACTAACTAACTAACTAACCAAAGGACAACATTAGCCCACCATTATGTAACTGTTCAATAACTGTGTTAGCTTACCTGCTATTTCAGCACTACTACCAATGTGAACACGGCTCAGTGTTATCTAAAAAAAAAAACTTAAAAGGCCGAAAAAACTACGAAACTGAAAAATGTTATGCTAACTTTTAGACACGTCTCGCGACCTGACGCTGTAACCATAGCAACGTGGTCAACACAAGCTGGCAGCTGTCCACGTGCAAAACAAGAACAAGGCGACTAACTTGATATTTCTTCAGTAAAATTTTTGTATATATTTTTAAGTTAAATGTTTATATACTTTATTATATGCAGAGAAAAAAAGAAGAGCAAATGATCTAATGTGCACACTGTGTAGATAACGTGTTAATCCCGTTCCACAGTCAGTGAACCGACTCCACCCATCCATTTTCTAATGAGATTGTGGAATAATTCACTGAGGTTCATTTGGGCGGCAGGATAAACACGGCTTCCCTCTGTTGTGAACGCGAGCCGGGAAGCCTCCACTCTGTCCTGAGCCATCCTGGCTTTACGTCCACACACCGCTCCTAATGTATTGATTTGCACGACAGTCCGTGATACAGAGTTACGTCGACTATACTCACTAGCCAACAACTGTCACACTACTCTCGCAAGAGTCAAGTTAGTGAGGATACTAATTAGTAGTTTCCGGTTATTGCTTTCAATATAAAAGTCTAATGGACAAGCGGCAAAAATCAAGTGGTATCCCATTATTAACGTATAAATAAAATTTTTTATCGAGATTTTGTTCAGTAGGCTACTTTTGATGGCCATTGTGCCACATTTACCTACACTTGCGATCTAAATTTGCTGAGTCGAACTGGATGAATAATTTTTATGTATTAATGCCACTTCAGTTTCTGTATGCAATTTAAAATCTCAAATTAGAGGGATTTGACACTACCATTACTACATTACTATTCTGGCTAATTATAATAAACTACATAAAAGAAAAAATGGGTGTGAAAATGTGTTTATCTCAAATAAAAGTAGAAACTTAACCCCCCGAAAAGAATAAAGATAAGTGAAATGATTTAATGTACTTAGAAATCTACCTAAATGAGATAACAAATGTATATTTGTGCTTGTGTTTATTTAGACTGGGAAAAAACAATAAAAATAAAAATAACGGAAAATAATTAAACTTACTTGAAAACTAACTGAAACTAATTCCAATTTAAAAGAAAAAATAAAACACTAAATTAAAACAAAATAAGTGAGGATTATAAAACCATAAATACATCGTCTAATAATTTTGAGGCGAATGAAAAGTCCTTTTGAGCTTTTATTTTTTACAGTTAACTGACTCACTTCCGGTTAGGGCTTCTCCAACTGAGTGCCTCTCCGCGTAGTCTGTACTCTTCAAGCCCCATCAAACACGAGTCCGTCGGTCTGGCTGCGCAAGGCAACTGAACACTACGAGCACCGAGTGGTTATTCCAGCCCAAACCTCCAACTTAGCAAACACTGTTAGCTCTAAATATCATCCCTGTCCGTCGGTAAGCGCTGCACTTTGCTTTCCGCTTCCTTCTGAGGACTTCAACTCGCGCTGGTCAAATTGTCGGCAGACCAAATACGGGAGAAATAAAACGAAATAACGGACACGTCTCGGCTGAAATGCACGGCTGTTGTTACTGTCTTTTAAGGAGGAGGGTGTCCGACACAGAGCTGTAGTTTCTCTTCCAAGAAGGCGAGGAATGCAAGCTGAGCATCAATGTTTCACTGGGGCAAGTGGAAGAAGAGGATGGGAGCCAACAGTTCTTCAAAGAGACCCGTTTTTGACGAAAAGGAAGATGGTAAGTGAAGGTGTCACCAAATCTCTAGCAAATAGTGGCACTAACAACTTTGGAACTTATTATTGTGTATGTTTCACTTACGATGGCATTTTTTTTCACGGTATCCCTCCGCTTGGCACAGGCTCAGTTATCAAAGTTCCTGTTAGGAAATTAAACGCTGTCAAAGGAGTTTAGACGGAGTTTGGCTGCTCACGGCGAACAGACAGTGTTCATGTGGGAAATTTTCAAGGCTTGAAGTCAAACTTTCTACTACAGGAGGCAGCAGCAACAATAATCATGACAATAATAATAATAATGATTAAATGTACATTTTCATCACATGACCTGATGCTGAGTGCATATACATGGAAAGACCCCGAGCAGGTGAAATGAGTCTTACCAGTACTATCAAACTATAACTTGGACTGGGCGTTTCACTCTTTTAATATTGTGGACTATCTGTGTTTGTTGTTTATAGCTCACAGTGTCGGCATTTTAACCTCGCTTAAATTGTATTATCGCGATATTTGGCGTGGAACTTTTGAACTAATGAAATATTAATCAGATTCTTCTGAATTGTCTTTTTTTCCGTGTCATTTTCGCTTTCTTTTTTCTTTTTTGGGTAATTAATTTTCACTCTGAATACAAGTTAAGAACAGTTACAGTTATTTAAGACATTAAGCCGTATGTCATTTCATCACCTTTAACTTCAGCACTGGTCGAGAGTGGCATCCTTAGTGTGGAAGTTTGTCCACTATGATCATCAAAGAAAAATGTCAGACCTTAAAAAATCCCTCACTAGGATTCCAGCAATCATAATGCCCACTTGAAAAAAACAAAACAAACCTACAGATTTAAACGAATGTCTTTATATTTTAGCACCAGTGTCCAAAAAAATGAAAACGCACATTCACCGAACTCGATATGAAGCTGTAAAAATCCAAATCTCAGACCAAATGTATGTGCTTTAGTATTTTACCCTGACCTGGCCCTTAACTTGCATTTATTTTCCAGCTGCATCTCTCCGTCTCTCTCCTTATACCTCCACCTTTTTGTCTTCATCGTCCATTTCAAAGGGCAGACGTTAACATTGGAGAGGCTGGGAGAGGGAGACGCGTGTCTGTAGCTATATGCGGCGAGATCATAAAGGCAAAAGGCGAGAGCGACAGATTTGGAGAGTCCGTTGTCTCGCTAAAGCCACAGTCCTCAAAGCACAAACCCCCCCCACCCCAAAAACCACAGCTCTTGCCACTGAAGCGCAGTATATACCTCCATGCTCACGCTGCGGGGAAACACTTTAATGCCTGAACGAGCTCTTTGGAAATATTGTGTGTTCAAAGACGGAGAACTAATTGCATAATCAAGACAAGATTATAGTGTCATGCGTGGAAAGTAATGTTAAGTAATGTCTTGTCACTGTATGGGGATATAAGCCTCTTGGAAGTGAGCCCAATAAGCTCAGCACTGGATTGCTGAATCTCTGATGATGGACTGCAGGAGGGGGGAAAAATCCACTGTTGCTGCAGAACTATTTGGCCGGAAAACTTGAGTAAATGAGGTCATTTCACTGCAGGGATATGGTCATATGCTCTGTGTGTGTGTATGTGTGTGTTAGTACTCCCCTTTTGCACACAAGGGTAACCCAATTAAGTCTACAGCTCTTGCCTTTAGGAAAAGTGTCCAGCTGTAGTTCAGATCACTATCAAGGGGAGTGGTTACTGGAGTGGCCCTACGGCATTCGCACTCGCAGCAGTTAATCAAAGCCAGGAGAGATGTTCTTGAGCGGGCTGTGCACATTTGGCTTTCTTTAGCTTTTCTGTGCGATTAAAGGGAAACTTTAAGGCTGAGGTCAGAACCTCTTCAAGACTGTGTCGCTGTGTTAATGTGTGATTTGTTTATGCCGAGTGTGAAAAAAGGGGGAAAAACTAGAGATCAGCTTCGTCTTTATCCTCCCATCATCAGTGTAACGCAGGTGTCACTTAGGCTTGACCTACAAAACACCAGCAGTGAAAAATTCAGTTGGTGGAGTATCACCGCCACCATCAACTGTGGTCTTAATCACCGGCTGTGTCACCACCGCTGTGATTATGCGTAGAAGCGTAGACCGAGGCCTGATCTTAGGTGGCAAAGATGCATTCGATGTTAATTATGCAATGTTGTCATTACGGGGATCTGCTTGAGAGCGCGCTCGCTTTTCATGCAGCAATGAAAATACTCGTCTGCTGAGCACAAAGGGAGCAGTAGGCATCGTGGGTGGAGGGCACATATGCATTAAAGAGAGACAACTGTTAATGTGAAACTGATCACCTTGAACATTTGCGGAGCGCTGATTCGGCACCGCCTTCGTGAAGCAGCTGGCTCTCTTTTTTTTTACCCCGAGCCTCGATAACAAACGGAGCAAAAGATGCGCTGCCTTCTGGATGCTGACTTAGGCTCTAGATGTCTCTTGCTGCCTGTCAGGTCTCTTAGAAACAGTATCCCTTTGGCTTCTTGGAAAACAGCATATGGCATACATTAGGCAGTAATATTAGAGCAGCTTTTGGCTCAGAAGGCTGCAAACATAATCAGGCGGTCAGGTTGATGTCGAAGCGTAGCTGCCAGAAGGGCTTTTCTGGCAGGTAGTTTGATTAGCAAAGGGAGCCTGTGGAATTGATTGAGGTGCACATCCTGCTAGTTTGCGACTCGCTCGAATGCTCTTTAACAACAGCAGAGAGTGTGAGGAAAAAATAAGAGAAGTCGATGTTTGGAGAAATGGTGATGGAGTCTGCTCCGTCAGACATTTAATCATGCATTTTATCACCATTTGAGAGCAGTCTTTCTTATTCATGAGCATGCAGAACTTGTTAAATTCGAAACTTGTCCTTGCCAACCTGCTAGGCTCGTGAAGTTGTAAAGTAAAAGTTTGACATTTTGGAAAATGGCGATAATTTGGTTTCTTGCCAAGAGTTAGATGAGAAGATTGATACCGCCCTCAGCCCAGTTATCTCTGCTTGGCATAAAGCTTGGGGAATTGCTGAGCCTGCCTCAGACACGGGATTTCTCACAGATTTATATTCTGTGGAGATGTGTGTGAAAGTGTGCCATGAAAGGAGGTGCACATGCTTTTTTAAATCAACCATAAATAACTGAGCAGTTTCATGAGCTCTCTCTTCAGTGAGTCTCTCATGCTCTGGTTGAATGCCGGCTCCACTGTAGCTGAAATGTAGCTGGTAGTCCTCGTGCTCTTCATCTTTGGTAAGCTGGGCGAGGCGGTACTCCTCACCTCCTGCTGCAGGGTCTGCTTAGAGTGTCTCTCCAGCCAGCTGAACATCATCGCTATAAATAGCCCGAGACAGTGGAGTCTCTCAGATCCTGTTGAATGTTTGGGACTAACTGGTTTAACAGCTACTGAACTTTCAAAATGGGATGTAATAAGATGTAAACAGATTGCTGAAAGTTGTTTTGGAGAGATGAAAACATAAAGTAAAAGTACTCAAAGGAGTTGTTGAATATATTTGGGTACCCAATAATACCCAAATCCACAGCAGATGGCTGCAGGTTGGTTCTGCTCAAGGTTTCTTGAGTTTTTCTTTCCCACTCTCTCAGAGTTTTTGCACACAGGGGGTGGTCTGATTGTCGGGGTTTTCTCTCTATTATTTTAGGGTATTTATTTACAATATAAAGCACCTTGAGATTACTGTTGTTGTGTTTTGACACTATAAATAAAATTGAACTGAATTGAATTAATATAACTGGGCGGCTTGGCTAAGTAAAGTCTGCATGTGGAAAAAACTGCAACACCTCAAGCATTAAAATCGCAGCTTTAGATTTAGCCAAGACGTAGACAGTCACACAAACATGCTGGTGTTATATATTTTTTGTATTGTTTACTGGATTAAAAAAAAAATGTGTCAGTTATTCAGAATCCAAATATGACAGTTTGAAGCCATTGTTTATCAGAAAAACAAAGACTTTAAGTAGAATAAGCTACTTTGGCTGAATCCTTATTCACAATTGTCACCACAGCAGATAACTCCACATATTTGATTTGGCAGGTTTTTACTAGAGATATTTTTGTATTAGGTGAATGCGTTACCCACTACACCGTGGGAATATTAAAGATTTTAAGTCAATTAATGAAGCAAATCAGTTTGAAACAATAATAGCTGAATGAACCAACAGCATCTAGAATGGGTAATTGCTGTAAAAGTTGTTGAGTCAGTAGGAGCTGACAGCTGGCCAGACACTAGACAACGACTCAATTCACTCTCTCCAAGTCCTCGTGTGAACTGGGAGCATTCAACTAGTCTGAGTAGCTTTGAAAGAGGACACTTGTTGTGAATGCGCTACAGTACTCGGGGGGAAAAAGTGCAGAACTGGCAAATGCCTGTTTCAGTTCAGCGTCAGCACGGAGTTGGTGAACTTGTTATTTTCGCTCCGGAGCATCTACAAAGTCTTTAAACTGCGTTCGTGATTATGACTGCAGAACATGCCGTTAATTGTGTTGTCTGTTTGTGGTGGTGTTATATTGTTGTATCCGTTTGATCATTCATGTAAAGCCACAGGCAAATTTCCACTTCTGTGGACACTGAACTTTTTTTGATGCGCGTGTGTGTGTGTGCACGTGCACGCTCGCACGTCTGTAGCTTCTTTTTCCATCAAGGATAAATGCACGAGGCACTGAAAGCAGATTTGGTTTAGGATAAAGATAGATGCAGGGAGGGATGGCTGATTATTTGCGCTGAATACTGAGGCGCTCACTTTGTTTCATCTCTGTTGCAGACTCTCAATTTCTCTCACTGTCTTTTTATTCCACTCAACTTCATGGCTGCCTGCAGCTACTGGCCTCTTGCCACAGTGGCAGTCCACTGTAATTGGCCTCAGCAGTAAGTTACGCAAGATGTGGGAAGACTGTCCTGGTCATATTGCAGTGTCTTCTGACTGCTGAGCACGGACATTGTTCAGCATGTAGTATTCAGACTGAATTAATCTCTTTTGGCTGGCCATCATTAAATGCATACATCAGTTTATTTCCAAACTACTACTATGTATTCACAAGGAAACGTGGAATGAAGGGATCACACAGGTGCCAACATAACTCATTGTAGCATTTATTTAAAAACAAACAAAAAAAATCCTGAGAGACTGATGCCATCTAACATAAGTTTACTTATCAACAATCGCCTTGCTCTTATTTTGAAAGTCCAGTTGCAGCTGACTAGCTTTTCACTGTTTTTCCTTGCTGTGGCTGTCCTGCATCTCATTTAGCTGCCCCTCCAGTGAATGTCTTGTCCCAGGCTTAGATGGACTCAAACTCCAGCATCTTGGATTGCAGTTGGATGGTTAATCTAATCAGAACTCACTGAGGCTGCAAAGCAGAGCGAGCATTACCATCAGCAGTCTGCAAGACTCTGTTGCAAGAGCCTCACAGCTCTGCTATGTATTTGTGACAAACTAGCTGTACTTGCAGTGTTTAACAAATTCATCACACCACCACCTTGTGTAAGGGTTTATGCCACAGCTGCCCTAAATTAACACTACTGGTAATTCCCAAAATAATTTTTTATGTATCTGTAATGGTTAATCCAGCAGAGAGTGCAAGCTCCGTAAAATAAATGTAAAAATATAAAACTGCTGTTATCCACGAATTCCTGAACAAAAATTTAGGTTTAGTGGTCGACTGTTACGCTTGATTAATTTCTTGAAGCTGATGTCTAAAAATTAGTCGAGTGTATTCAGGAACCACAGCAGCTCAGCTACAAAGTGTCAGACCATGTAAAGGTACAGAGCACTGATGGTAAGTCGCCAGCTCTCTCTCTGAATTAATAATTGCCTATTTCTAAACCCGGCATTAACATCAGCATAATAACTGTGTTCCAGGGCCTTCATGGCATTCACGGCCGATGCAGGATGACTCTGTTCCAGAGTAAAGACACGGTTTGATGAGTTTGGTAAAGTAACTAAAACTAGAGATCGCAAGCCAAGTCTACAGTATTTAGTCAGCCACCGATTGTGCAAGTTCCCCCACTTAAAATGATGACAGAGGTCAGTAATTTGCACCAGAGGTACACTTCAACTGTGAGAGACAGAATGTGAAAAAAAAATCCATGAATCCACATGGTAGGATTTGTAAAGAATTTATTCGTAAATCAGGGTGGAAAATAAGTATTTGGTCACCTCAAACAAGGAAAATCTCTGGCTCTCACAGACCTGTAACGTCTTCTGTAAGAAGCTTTTCTGTCCCCCACTCGTTACCTGTATGAATGGCACCTGTTTGAACTCATCATCTGTATAAAAGACACCTGTCCACAGCCTCAAACAGTCAGACTCCAAACTCCGCCATGGCCAAGACCAAAGAGCTTTCGAAGGACACCAGGAAAAGTATTGTAGACCTGCACCAGACTGGGAAGAGTGAATCTACAATAGGCAAGCAGCTTGGTGTGAAAAAATCAACTGTGGGAGCAATCATCAGAAAATGGAAGACATACAAGACCACTGATAATCTCCCTCGATCTGGGGCTCCACGCAAGATCTCATCCCGTGGGGTCAAAATGATCATGAGAACGGTGAGCAAAGATCCCAGAACCACACGGGGGGACCTGGTGAATGACCTGCAGAGAGCTGGGACCAAAGTAACAAAGGTCACCATCAGTAACACACTACAACGGCAGGGAATCAAATCCCGCAGTGCCAGACGTGTTCCGCTGCTGAAGCCAGTGCATGTCCAGGCCCGTCTGAAGTTTGCCAGAGAGCACATGGATGATACAGCAGAGGATTGGGAGAATGTCATGTGGTCAGATGAAACCAAAGTAGAACTTTTTGGTATAAACTCAACTCGTCGTGTTTGGAGGAAGAAGAATACTGAGTTGCATCCCAAGAACACCATACCTACTGTGAAGCATGGGGGTGGAAACATCATGCTATGGGGCTGTTTTTCTGCCAAGGGGACAGGACGACTGATCCGTGTTAAGGACAGAATGAATGGGGCCATGTATCGTGAGATTTTGAGCCAAAACCTCCTTCCATCAGTGAGAACTTTGAAGATGAAACGAGGCTGGGTCTTCCAACATGACAATGATCCAAAACACACCGCCCGGGCAACAAAGGAGTGGCTCCGTAAGAAGCATTTGAAAGTCCTGGAGTGGCCTAGCCAGTCTCCAGACCTCAACCCCATAGAAAATCTGTGGCGGGAGTTGAAAGTCCGTGTTGCTCGGCGACAGCCCCAAAACATCACTGCTCTCGAGAAGATCTGCATGGAGGAATGGGCCAAAATACCAGCTACTGTGTGTGCAAACCTGGTAAAGACCTATAGTAAACGTTTGACCTCTGTTATTGCCAACAAAGGTTATGTTACAAAGTATTGAGTTGTATTTTTGTTATTGGCCAAATACTTATTTTCCACCCTGATTTACGAATAAATTCTTTACAAATCCTACCATGTGGATTCATGGATTTTTTTTTCACATTCTGTCTCTCACAGTTGAAGTGTACCTCTGGTGCAAATTACTGACCTCTGTCATCATTTTAGGTGGGGGAACTTGCACAATCGGTGGCTGACTAAATACTTTTTTGCCCCACTGTATAAATAATATTTTATTTGTTTCATTACTATGAGCTAGAACAAAGTCATTATGGACACATGATGACATTTCCACAACAAAATGTGATTTCTGATGTTCTGATTTTCCTTTTGCATATTTCTCACACTGAAATGTTGGATATCATCAAAGCATTCTGATATTATACAATGATAACCTGAGGAAACAGAAAATGCCGTTTTTAAATGGTTATTTCAATTATTACAGGAAGAAATGCTATGTTTTTCTGAGATGTGCAAGCCCAGGGTTCCTGCTGGGTCTGTGGATGTCAAAAAAAAGCTTACTGCCGTGAGGACTGTGTGCGCCTGAGGCTGGGACATCTGCTGAACTGGACTTAGTGTGACGTATTACTCCTTGTACACTTAGGACAGACAGTGAAAATGTAGCGTGATGCTTAAAGAAGATTCAGAAGCTTAACTGTACTAATGTGGATTTAGATTTTTAGGTATTTGTATGGTGTGTAGCAGAATAACTGATGGAAACTTATTCTCTGCTATAACAAATATCTGCTGACCTATTGATGAGCAGGGGTTATAAATTCTGAAACCAAGCCAGGAAACGGCAATTTTACCACAGTTCATGCTTTTTTTCTGCACTCTGATACTCATGTGTCCACAAGGCTGATAAAAGGTGATCGTTGAGGTAACGGGTAATGTTGGAGGTCTGATTTTATGTTATTTTCTGCTCTTCATGATGATGATAATGATATAAAAAAAACAACAACAAGATGGTAAGCTTGTTGTTTCCAAGTGCTGTTGTTAGTAGAGCTGATCACCGTTGTAATCATGGCCAAAATAGGAAACTATGGTCAAAGCTAACAGATGAGAGCTTGAAATGGAAACATTAACAGTGAGCACAAAAGTCACAGCAGCAACCTCTGCATGATAGAACTGAATTGTGAAAATTAATATGGTAATCGTTTTGTCAAAAAATGTTAAATGATATCATCTTAGGCCAAGATGAAATGAATGCCACTGGCACTGACATTTCTACCGTGAAACAGACTGCGTCTGTGCTTTTGAACTTCATATGGAGCTTTTTAAAAACGGCTTTCAAAAACAGCTTTAATCAAAAATATTTCAAGTCACTGAAAGATGAGCTTTACTGATCTCACAAAAGTATTTAAGATGCTTTGCCAAGTTGGTGCTACTGGTCACGAGTTCAGCTACTGGTGAAGGGCAGGAGCTGTGCTCCTGTCTGTCTGCAGCACTAATGTTTGAAGTTGTGTGTCATCTGGAGGAGGCGACAATGTCGGCATCAGTAGTGTTGCAAATGAGTATTTAAGTAAGGTTATCAGTTTTTTCACAGGTCTGCTGAGGACATATGCTGCCTACTGTAATGACAAAGAAATTGAAAGGTATGAATTGTGCTAAAATCCTTACCAGCCATCATTAAACTACCAAAACAATAAAGCTTTTTGCTACCAACTACCAAGCATCCGAGCTGGAGGGGGTATGTGTTGCTGTGAGAGCAGATCCACTGTACAAACAGGAGTAGCATGCAAAGTCAAAGATAGCTACAGCCATCAAAAAGCTCCAAGTGGAAATCCTTCAAAGAAAACAAGGATGAGATCCTGTCTTAGTTCCAATAGTTACAGCTAAAAAAAAAAATTGGAAAACTGGAAAATATCTACCTCTTCCTAAAAATCAAGGAGCCGTTGAGTTTTAAGTGTTAAATCTTCCACGGTGATTCTTGCAAACTGCATTTGTGCCTCAACAGAATGAAAAGCTTTACAAGCACAGCAACAGTAATGGAGGCACTTCATGAACAGTCGGCAACCCCCTGCTGTTGTTGTTGGGATTTTTTTAAAGTACATAACAAAAAGGAAAACACGTACACACTTTAAGAGTTTTTTTACACACATCCAACCACTTTTCCTCCTTAAAACAATGGAAATACACCTGACATAGAAACAATGCTCAGATTATCGGAAAACTGGTTTTAATTGGTTTCCATGGGCAATAACAGTTGAGCTGGCTGCTAAACAGTATGCTGGAACTTAGTCGCTGCACAGATGCCTCACAACAGACACAGTCAAATACAGCGCGCACACACACACACACACACACTGTCTAAGTAATGAATTAAATAATGGGATTACAAACTACAGAGAGTTTACATCAGTCAGTCTGTCAGGCGACTTGTGTCGACTTTGTGATTTGCGATTTGGTGTGCGGTTGCATGAGCAAGGGCACCGTGGAAATGTACTTAGAGTTTCAATAAGGTTTCCCCCAGAATTGGGCGGGAGAGTCCCGTTTCTGTCCCGTCTTTCATGAATTTAGCACAGCAATCGAAGCGGTGGGAATGAGCTGAATATTGAGCTGAAGTCAAATATTGAACTCCACAGACTCCTGCAAGGGTGCCCAGAGGTAACACTTTCTTGACTTTATTACATGCTCCTTTTATCAATTCTTGTCTTTCATCTCCCTGTGACAAAGAAGAGCAACTTCGGGGTCAACAACACAGCTCTGTGTACTCGCTCTCCTTGTACAGGTCGGGAAAGAGCAAATTCAGTGTTTAAAAAGACAGAGAAGAAAAACAGAACGAAAAGACAAAACTGTCAGCCGCTTTGACAGCCCGTTGCATTCCTCTTGTCCTAATCTGTCCTCCCCGCACAGACACATACACACACCTCGACAAGGAAGAGAGACCTTTATTCCCCCTGTTGCCACCTCAGCATCAAGCTGAGCTCATCTCTTTGATGACTCCTTGGCTCAGGCAACCGGGCTGCTACAACTGTCATCGCCTGCGCATCACCTGAAGCAAACAAGATTACATAAGACCAGAGCAAGAGACAAAACAAGGCTGCTTTTATGAGCCCGTCTCCAGCAAAGAGGTCTCATCTTTAATGAAAAAGCAACCGTCTGGGAAAAGGTGACATGTAATGTTACAGTATGAGCTTAGAAATCCTTCTTGGTGGAGCCTACTTTGGGAAAAGTGCAAGTGTCAATAAATGAGAGCTGAATTCCAGATATCGCTCATGCCGGCTCATTGTTAACAGCGTCCCGGCCTGGCGAGACGATTAAAGACGCCAAAGCTACTGCTAAAGGTATTAGTAACACCAGCAATTTTCCTACTATGTCGAGTCAAAAGGCTGCGAAAAAGGTCGACTGAGAGCTGTCAACGCGAACAGCAGGTGCAGACAGCCGCACGTAAAAACACTGTTAGATGTGACACGCACAAGCAGTCCGTCATTGTCAACATAAGTGGAGCCAGCTATGCAACTGCAACTAAAAAACACAGAAAACAAACAATCCAAAAAAAAAAATATATATATATATATCATGGCAGCACAAGAACAAGCTCTGAGCACAAGATCCATAGAGGCTGGGGTCTATCACACCAGGCAAGACCCCAGGTGCAGGCTGTGTAAAGATGCCCCAGAGACAATCCAGCACATAACAGCAGGGTGCAAGATGCTAGCAGGCAAGGCATACATGGAACGCCATAACCAAGTGGCCGGCATAGTGTACAGGAACATCTGTGCCGAGTATAACCTGGAAGTCCCGAGGTCAAAATGGGAGATGCCCCCAAGGGTGGTGGAGAATGACCGAGCTAAGATCCTGTGGGACTTCCAGATACAGACGGACAAAATGGTGGTGGCTAACCAACCGGACATAGTGGTGGTAGACAAACAGAAGAAGACGGCCGTAGTGATCGATGTAGCGGTTCCGAATGACAGCAATATCAGGAAGAAGGAACACGAGAAGCTGGAGAAATACCAAGGGCTCAGAGAAGAGCTCGAGAGGATGTGGAGGGTGAAGGTAACGGTGGTCCCCGTGGTAATCGGAGCACTAGGTGCGGTGACTCCCAAGCTAGGCGAGTGGCTCCAGCAGATCCCGGGAACAACATCGGAGATCTCTGTCCAGAAGAGCGCAGTCCTGGGAACAGCTAAGATACTGGGGTGAACGTACAAAAATTTTAAAAAATTTTGCCATTTTTAGATTTTCACGGCACATTCTGCACCACATCTCTGTGCGTTCATCATTTGTTTGAAGCCAGCTCACCTCCTGCAACTACTTTTCCGAGAATACGGCTTCTTTTGTGGTTCGGACTCCTTGACATTTCTTTGGAGGTGGAGGAACATCACAGTAATTGCTTAAAGGAGCTTCTTCGACATCTTTAAGAGTTCTAAACAAATGTCTGTCCTCCTCCGAAAATCTTATGTATGCAAACACGCGTTGCAACTTCTTATCTTGTGCCGTTTTTTATTTTGACAGCGAATGCGCACCTGCGGACCACTTATGTGCAGCCCTGGTTATTTAGCTCGTCATATTGCAGCCACAGAAATTCTTTTGTCCATGAAACCATAAAGCTGCACTTTCTTTTTGCCTTATAGTCTGATTTGTCATAACTTTTCCGTTTTGTGGTAAGCTTTTCTTTGGCTGTCACTTCTTCACCCTGACCTGTCTTATTTGGCTCAGCAGAACTAAAATATATATCCTGCTGCTTTTACACACCACTCACATAAGCTCAGCGATTCTCTGCGCGATCAACCTCTCACATGTTTAAGCTGCGGGAGATTTCACTTGTCATGTTTGCATAGTAAGCTAACGATTGATAAGACGATGTCAGAGGAATTGGTGCCAAATTATCATCACTCACAGATCAGTGCTGTCGCTCTCTATACACAGTTCGCGCGATTGCAAAGTGAAAGCAAAAAAACAAGCGCAAATTCAAACGCGATTTCAATATGTCACATATTGACAGTGGCTACCATGTATTGTCATTGCTACCATGTGTGAATGTGTGAGAATGAAGTGGATGACTGAATAGTGTAAAGCGCTTTGGGGTCCTAGGGACTAGAAAAGCGCTATACAAATCAGGCCATTTACCATTTACCTCATGAGGCTGACACCTAACTGTCATAATTTATATACTATACACCTATAATGTCACATTATACACCATATATATATATATATATATATATATATATATATATATATATATATATATATATATATATATATATATATAATAAAAAACACCCAGCACGCCCCTGCGGGCGGTTTATCCTTCAAGCTCGGGTCCTCTACCAGAGGCCTGGGAGCTTGAGGGTCCTGCGCAGTATCTTAGCTGTTCCCAGGACTGCGCTCTTCTGGACAGAGATCTCCGATGTTATTCCCGGGATTTGCTGGAGCCACTCGCCTAGCTTGGGAGTCTACCGCACCTAGTGCTCCGATTACCACGGGGACCACCGTTACCTTCACCCTCCACATCCTCTCGAGCTCTTCTCTGAGCCCTTGGTATTTCTCCAGCTTCTCGTGTTCCTTCTTCCTGATATTGCTGTCATTCGGAACCGCTACATCGATCACTACGGCCGTCTTCTTCTGTTTGTCTACCACCACTATGTCCGGTTGGTTAGCCACCACCATTTTGTCCGTCTGTATCTGGAAGTCCCACAGGATCTTAGCTCGGTCATTCTCCACCACCCTTGGGGGCATCTCCCATTTTGACCTCGGGACTTCCAGGTTATACTCGGCACAGATGTTCCTGTACACTATGCCGGCCACTTGGTTATGGCGTTCCATGTATGCCTTGCCTGCTAGCATCTTGCACCCTGCTGTTATGTGCTGGATTGTCTCTGGGGCATCTTTACACAGCCTGCACCTGGGGTCTTGCCTGGTGTGATAGACCCCAGCCTCTATGGATCTTGTACTCAGAGCTTGTTCTTGTGCTGCCATGATTAGTGCCTCTGTGCTGTCTTTCAGTCCAGCTTTGTCCAGCCACTGGTAGGATTTCTGGATATCAGCCACCTCCTCTATCTGCCGGTGGTACATACCGTGCAGGGGCCTGTCCTTCCATGATGGTTCCTCGTCTCCCTCCTCTTTCTTGGGTTTCTGCTGCCTGAGGTATTCACTGAGCACTCGGTCAGTTGGGGCCATCTTCCCAATGTATTCTTGGATGTTCCTTGTCTCATCCTGGACTGTGGTGCTGACACTCACCAGTCCCCGGCCCCCTTCCTTCCGCTTAGCGTACAGCCTCAGGGTGCTGGACTTGGGGTGAAACCCTCCATGCATGGTGAGGAGCTTTCTTGTCTTTATGTCAGTGGCTTCTATCTCCTCCTTTGGCCAGCCTATTACCCCAGCAGGGTACCTGATCACGGGCAGGGCGTACGTGTTGATGGCCCGGATCTTGTTCTTACCATTCAGCTGACTCCTCAGGACTTGCCTGACCCTCTGCAGGTACTTGGTGGTTGCAGCTCTTTCTAGCGGCCTCTTCATGGTTCCCATTTGCCTGCGGGATCCCCAGGTACTTGTAACTGTCCTCTATGTCTGCAATGTTGCCTTCTGGTAGTTCAATCCCCTCAGTTCTGACTACCTTCCCTCTCTTTGTTACCATCCGACTACACTTCTCCAGTCCGAACGACATTCCAATGTCATTGCTGTATAGCCTGGTAGTGTGGATCAGTGAATCGATGTCTCGTTCACTCTTGGCATACAGCTTGATGTCATCCATGTACAGGAGGTGGCTGACAACTGCTCCGTTCCGTAGTCGGTATCCGTAGCCAGTCTTGTTAATGATCTCACTGAGGGGGTTCAGGCCTATGCAGAACAGCAGTGGGGACAGAGCATCTCCTTGGTAGATCCCGCACTTGATGGTGACTTGTGCTATGGGCTTGGAGTTGGCCTCTAGTGTTGTACGCCACATCCCCATTGAGTTCCTGATGAAGGCTCTTAGGGTCCCATTGATCTTGTACAATTCTAGGCATTCCAGTATCCAGCTGTGGGGCATTGAGTCATAGGCCTTCTTGTAATCAATCCAGGCAGTGCACAGGTTGGTCAGTCTGGTCTTGCAGTCTCGGCTGACTGTTCTGTCTACCAGTAGCTGGTGTTTTGCACCTCTGGTATTCTTGCCAATTCCTTTCTGTGTCCCGCTCATGTATTGACCCATGTGCCTGTTCATCTTAGCCGATATGATGCCTGACAGGAGCTTCCATGTAGTACTGAGGCAGGTTATTGGTCGGTAGTTGGAGGGGACCGGTCCCTTCTTGGGGTCCTTGGGGATCAGGACCGTCCGACCTTCGGTTAGCCATTCCGGGTGTCTCTCGTTAACTAGCAGCTGGTTCATTTGTGCTGCCAGACGCTCGTGGAGTGCAGTCAGCTTCTTTAGCCAGTAGGCGTGAACCATGTCGGGCCCTGGTGCTGTCCAACTCTTCATACTGGAGACCCTTTCTTGGATATCTGCCACTGTGATGGTTACTGGACCCTGTTCAGGGAGGTCGCTGTGGTCTGCCCTCAGATCCACTAGCCACTGAGCATTGCCGTTATGGGTTGCGTCCTTCTCCCATATGCTCTTCCAGTATTGCTCCGTCTCCAGCCTTGGTGGTGCTGTTCTCTTATTATTGTTCCCTTGCCACTGAGAGTACACCTTTGCTGGTTCTGTGGAGAACAGCTGGTTTATTCTCCTGCCTTCTATCTCTCTGGTGTACCTCCTCAAGCGGCTGGCCAAGGCTGTGAGTCTTTGCTTGGCAGTTTCCAAGGCCTCAGGTATGGACAGCTTGCTGTATTTCTTAGTGCACCTTCTTTGTCGCACCTTTTCAACTCGTTAGTGCAACCTAAAGTACCATAAGTTTATGTGAGTCATTTTCAGGGTCATATTATAGGGCTCGGAGTTGACGTCACGCCGCAATGCATTGTGGGAGCGCAGCTCCATTTTCGGGGTCTACGATCCAAACAAATACACTGTATTGGAACGGCGACTACGACAAGAAACACGCTTAAAAGCAGCTCGAAAGAAAACGGACGGTATAGAGATCGATTGCGTCCAGAGGCGAAGCAGCGGTATTTGAAAAAAATTGAGTGCATCGCAAATCTGGACCCATACGACATACGGCAGTGGAGTAAAGACCCAGACGACTTACCGCCACTGTCCTACCCCGATATCTTCACCTATCTTGTTTGTGGAGTAAGTGCTTACACTGCGAACCAGTTTCGTAATTACAAGTCACTGGAGGCGCATATCCAATTTACAAATGGCTGGGTGCAAGATTTGGCTATTTTCAAGCCGCCAAAATCTGAGTACGTCGTCATTCATACTAAGGTACGTCAGCTGGAGTGCATCGAGTGACATAGCCATTTTCCACCCCCCACCATAATTAATGTTAAATCTTTATCATTGAACTGTTAAAATATCGTTATCATATTATGTGCCCATAATTGTATAGTAGATGCAAATTAACACATTGATAATCGGGCAAATTATAAACGCCAATCAGTGTCATAGGCAGGCTTCCCTACATTTGTGCGAAACAATTAGCGAATCGTTACATAGCACATATGTCTGCAAAGTCACTCCATTCGATGTTTGATCGCAATTTCTATAACTTCCGAGACCATCAACGGTAATATTATTCAGCTATAAAGTGTGATAAGAACATATTTAGAACTTACCGGAATGAAAATGTCGTGAGCACACCAGCTGATATCTGGAGACGTAACAGAACTTGATATCAGCTCGTCTCACGGCTGCTATCCAGGCTAGACGCCTTCGTTTGGTAAATCCGATACATGAGCTCCTTCATGTTGCTTCCAGGTTGGGAAAGCATAAAAAGACAATCCAACCTTATTCCCGTGCCGGTCGTAAGATCGAACATTGCAGCCGAGCACACAGCAAGTACGAACCATGGCTATGCTATCGCTCCTAGCTTAGACCCCCAAAATGGTGAATCGGGCCAAAATCCTTTCCACGCCCACCCCCGTGACATCACGCTCCGAAGCCCTAATTTATATATATATATATATATAGTATTATATATATATATATATATATATATAAATATTATATTATATACTATATAATATATAATATTATATATATATTATATATATATATTATTATATACCACACACACATCTAAGTGACGATTCTATTCATATAGTGTAATAATATAATCACGTAATGGCAATAAATGTGGTCTAAATTGGTCATTTTTTTCTACACTTAATGGACAAAATACTGGGCCGTGTGTACATTACACCCACAGAAGCTTTTATGACATCCCATCCTAAATCCACAGTTATCAATATGGAGCTGGTTCCCCATTGA
>NW_024582576.1:345049-377136 GCF_018398535.1 Haplochromis burtoni
ATATAAAAAAAACAACAACAAGATGGTAAGCTTGTTGTTTCCAAGTGCTGTTGTTAGTAGAGCTGATCACCGTTGTAATCATGGCCAAAATAGGAAACTATGGTCAAAGCTAACAGATGAGAGCTTGAAATGGAAACATTAACAGTGAGCACAAAAGTCACAGCAGCAACCTCTGCATGATAGAACTGAATTGTGAAAATTAATATGGTAATCGTTTTGTCAAAAAATGTTAAATGATATCATCTTAGGCCAAGATGAAATGAATGCCACTGGCACTGACATTTCTACCGTGAAACAGACTGCGTCTGTGCTTTTGAACTTCATATGGAGCTTTTTAAAAACGGCTTTCAAAAACAGCTTTAATCAAAAATATTTCAAGTCACTGAAAGATGAGCTTTACTGATCTCACAAAAGTATTTAAGATGCTTTGCCAAGTTGGTGCTACTGGTCACGAGTTCAGCTACTGGTGAAGGGCAGGAGCTGTGCTCCTGTCTGTCTGCAGCACTAATGTTTGAAGTTGTGTGTCATCTGGAGGAGGCGACAATGTCGGCATCAGTAGTGTTGCAAATGAGTATTTAAGTAAGGTTATCAGTTTTTTCACAGGTCTGCTGAGGACATATGCTGCCTACTGTAATGACAAAGAAATTGAAAGGTATGAATTGTGCTAAAATCCTTACCAGCCATCATTAAACTACCAAAACAATAAAGCTTTTTGCTACCAACTACCAAGCATCCGAGCTGGAGGGGGTATGTGTTGCTGTGAGAGCAGATCCACTGTACAAACAGGAGTAGCATGCAAAGTCAAAGATAGCTACAGCCATCAAAAAGCTCCAAGTGGAAATCCTTCAAAGAAAACAAGGATGAGATCCTGTCTTAGTTCCAATAGTTACAGCTAAAATAAAAAAATTGGAAAACTGGAAAATATCTACCTCTTCCTAAAAATCAAGGAGCCGTTGAGTTTTAAGTGTTAAATCTTCCACGGTGATTCTTGCAAACTGCATTTGTGCCTCAACAGAATGAAAAGCTTTACAAGCACAGCAACAGTAATGGAGGCACTTCATGAACAGTCGGCAACCCCCTGCTGTTGTTGTTGGGATTTTTTTAAAGTACATAACAAAAAGGAAAACACGGTACACACTTTAAGAGTTTTTTTACACACATCCAACCACTTTTCCTCCTTAAAACAATGGAAATACACCTGACATAGAAACAATGCTCAGATTATCGGAAAACTGGTTTTAATTGGTTTCCATGGGCAATAACAGTTGAGCTGGCTGCTAAACAGTATGCTGGAACTTAGTCGCTGCACAGATGCCTCACAACAGACACAGTCAAATACAGCGCGCACACACACACACACACACACTGTCTAAGTAATGAATTAAATAATGGGATTACAAACTACAGAGAGTTTACATCAGTCAGTCTGTCAGGCGACTTGTGTCGACTTTGTGATTTGCGATTTGGTGTGCGGTTGCATGAGCAAGGGCACCGTGGAAATGTACTTAGAGTTTCAATAAGGTTTCCCCCAGAATTGGGCGGGAGAGTCCCGTTTCTGTCCCGTCTTTCATGAATTTAGCACAGCAATCGAAGCGGTGGGAATGAGCTGAATATTGAGCTGAAGTCAAATATTGAACTCCACAGACTCCTGCAAGGGTGCCCAGAGGTAACACTTTCTTGACTTTATTACATGCTCCTTTTATCAATTCTTGTCTTTCATCTCCCTGTGACAAAGAAGAGCAACTTCGGGGTCAACAACACAGCTCTGTGTACTCGCTCTCCTTGTACAGGTCGGGAAAGAGCAAATTCAGTGTTTAAAAAGACAGAGAAGAAAAACAGAACGAAAAGACAAAACTGTCAGCCGCTTTGACAGCCCGTTGCATTCCTCTTGTCCTAATCTGTCCTCCCCGCACAGACACATACACACACCTCGACAAGGAAGAGAGACCTTTATTCCCCCTGTTGCCACCTCAGCATCAAGCTGAGCTCATCTCTTTGATGACTCCTTGGCTCAGGCAACCGGGCTGCTACAACTGTCATCGCCTGCGCATCACCTGAAGCAAACAAGATTACATAAGACCAGAGCAAGAGACAAAACAAGGCTGCTTTTATGAGCCCGTCTCCAGCAAAGAGGTCTCATCTTTAATGAAAAAGCAACCGTCTGGGAAAAGGTGACATGTAATGTTACAGTATGAGCTTAGAAATCCTTCTTGGTGGAGCCTACTTTGGGAAAAGTGCAAGTGTCAATAAATGAGAGCTGAATTCCAGATATCGCTCATGCCGGCTCATTGTTAACAGCGTCCCGGCCTGGCGAGACGATTAAAGACGCCAAAGCTACTGCTAAAGGTATTAGTAACACCAGCAATTTTCCTACTATGTCGAGTCAAAAGGCTGCGAAAAAGGTCGACTGAGAGCTGTCAACGCGAACAGCAGGTGCAGACAGCCGCACGTAAAAACACTGTTAGATGTGACACGCACAAGCAGTCCTCATTGTCAACATAAGTGGAGCCAGCTATGCAACTGCAACTAAAAAACACAGAAAACAAACAATCAAAATAATCATAAAAATAATAATATATATTATTAAAATATATAATAATATAATATATATACAATAATCATGGCAGCACAAGAACAAGCTCTGAGCACAAGATCCATAGAGGCTGGGGTCTATCACACCAGGCAAGACCCCAGGTGCAGGCTGTGTAAAGATGCCCCAGAGACAATCCAGCACATAACAGCAGGGTGCAAGATGCTAGCAGGCAAGGCATACATGGAACGCCATAACCAAGTGGCCGGCATAGTGTACAGGAACATCTGTGCCGAGTATAACCTGGAAGTCCCGAGGTCAAAATGGGAGATGCCCCCAAGGGTGGTGGAGAATGACCGAGCTAAGATCCTGTGGGACTTCCAGATACAGACGGACAAAATGGTGGTGGCTAACCAACCGGACATAGTGGTGGTAGACAAACAGAAGAAGACGGCCGTAGTGATCGATGTAGCGGTTCCGAATGACAGCAATATCAGGAAGAAGGAACACGAGAAGCTGGAGAAATACCAAGGGCTCAGAGAAGAGCTCGAGAGGATGTGGAGGGTGAAGGTAACGGTGGTCCCCGTGGTAATCGGAGCACTAGGTGCGGTGACTCCCAAGCTAGGCGAGTGGCTCCAGCAGATCCCGGGAACAACATCGGAGATCTCTGTCCAGAAGAGCGCAGTCCTGGGAAAGCTAGATACGTGAACATAACAATTAGGGGTTGATACTTGTGTCACGGTTCGATATTTTTTCGATACAAAAAAAAATGTTCATGCCTTTTTAATTTGTCATTTATTAAATTTTCACGGCACATTCCGCACCACATCTCTGTGCGTTCATCATTTGTTTGAAGCCAGCTCACCTCCTGCAACTACTTTTCCGAGAATACGGCTTCTTTTGTGGTTCGGACTCTCTGACATTTCTTTGGAGGTGGAGGAACATCACAGTAATTGCTTAAAGGAGCTTCTTCGACATCTTTAAGAGTTCTAAACAAATGTCTGTCCTCCTCCTGAAAATCTTATGTATGCAAACACGCGTTGCAACTTCTTATCTTGTGCCCGTTTTTTATTTTGACAGCGAATGCGCACCTGCGGACCACTTATGTGCAGCCCTGGTTATTTAGCTCGTCATATTGCAGCCACAGAAATTCTTTTGTCCATGAAACCATAAAGCTGCACTTTCTTTTTGCCTTATAGTCTGATTTGTCATAACTTTCCGTTTTGTGGTAAGCTTTTCTTTGGCTGTCACTTCTTCACCCTGACCTGTCTTATTTGGCTCAGCAGAACTAAAATATATATCCTGCTGCTTTTACACACACACACATAAGCTCAGCGATTCTCTGCGCGATCAACCTCTCACATGTTTAAGCTGCGGGAGATTTCACTTGTCATGTTTGCATAGTAAGCTAACGATTGATAAGACGATGTCAGAGGAATTGGTGCCAAATTATCATCACTCACAGATCAGTGCTGTCGCTCTCTATACACAGTTCGCGCGATTGCAAAGTGAAAGCAAAAAAACAAGCGCAAATTCAAACGCGATTTCAATATGTCACATATTGACAGTGGCTCACCGATGCCAATGACATAATTACCCAGCTACATTTCCGAAAGAATGCAAAAGCATTGACATATATTTTTCCTTCCTACAATAGCCCGACGGGCAGGGCAGAGATAGATTTTGGTAGCCCGACTGGAAAAATCGCTAGCCCCGGGACGTCGGGCTAGCGATATTGCGAGCCCTGTATCTGATTGAGGAATCACTCATCTTTGGAAAAGAGAGTTTATTACAGAGAAATGGCTCTTTCCAAAATAAAAGCTATACTATCGCTTCTTCTGGGCTATATTCTCAGCAGCATATTAAACATATCAGGTCCCCATAAGGAGAATCATGTGCTAACGGCTGTCTAAATGACTCGGGTAAAGTTTGTAGCATGCTTGTTGTTTTTGTCTGCTTCCACTTGTCTTTGCACTAGGATGATGTCGGCGTAAATGTGCAGTCATATTCGTTGTGTTCCCACTAGTGCTTTCAGGTTAATCTCGTTGAAATGACCTTAACGCCACAACACGGCAAATCTCCGTTAACGAGCTACCCCTGATCGCCCCGTGCATGGGGCTAGACGGCCAACACGTTAACGAGCTAACTGCGCTAACACACTAGCTCCCACCCATGTAATTGAGCATTGCGTGGCACATCCAACATACTGTTTTACTTTAGTCCATGACGCGCTTACCTTCAGGGTCATACGTCACATGAAAACCAAAATAATTCCAAACGCCAGATCTGAATGAGGGTGGGGGAGGTTCAATTTGCCATGTTGCAAGGAGAGCTTAACTTCTGTCTCGCTAGCTTGCCAACTCCTCAGTAAGGAAAATCGCTATTGGCTGTCCTAAAAGTCGCTAGAAGTCGCTAAATGACGTCATCGCCTAATTTGCATAATTGGTCATGCTAATATAATTGTAACCTACGTTGTTGGAGAGAGAAATAACATCGTGGAAGAGACATAAAGTGAGTAAAAAACGTCCTAAATGCATTTAGAGTTTATTTAGAACTACAAATTAAATTTATTTTAGCAATTATTGTTTTTTTTAATGTCACAATTCCAACCCTGCTCCTTTATCCGGGCTTGGACCGGCAAAAGTGACCCGAAATAGGCACTCTGGTGGAGTTACTTTGTGTGTATAAGTAGTTTTAAACCTCGTGATCCACAAAACAGCATAACAGTAAAAGAAGAACTGACTGCGTTACAGTCAGTGCGGGAGCAGCGGCTTCGCTCATGCGCGATTCATTTGCAGTTTGGACGCACAGGTGTGAACGTCTCCTGCCCTGATAGCAGCTGGGGGAGGACTATCCTCCGCCCGTGAGCGCTTTGGAACGGGCGAGGTGCCCACGGCAGCACCCGCTGCTTGTTGAGAGTAAAAGCGATACCCGCTTTCATGTCAAAAAGTCGTCATAAATAAGTCTCCAATAACACCAGAAAAAGTCGCCAGATTTGTCGCTAGTCGCTTTTTAGAAAAAAAGTCGCTAAGGGGGTCTGAAAACTCACTAAATATAGCAACAAAGTCACTAAGTTGGCAACACTGTGTCTGGCTAGCTTGCGCTGGCTCAGTGAATCTGCGTTCGACTACTCCGCCTAGGCTGCACTGTCGAGCGCAGATCCACTGAGCGCTCAACACAGACAGCATCGTCAGAAGGAAGAGCGCAGGGCAAGCTAGCGAGACAGAAGTTAAGCTCTCCTTGCAACATGGCAAATTGAACCTCCCACCCTCATTCAGATCTGGCGTTTGGAATTATTTTGGTTTTCATGTGACGTATGACCCTGAAGGTAAGCGCGTCATGGACTAAAGTAAAACAGTATGTTGGATGTGCCACGCAATGCTCAATTACATGGGTGGGAACTAGTGTGTTAGCGCAGTTAGCTCGTTAACGTGTTGGCCGTCTAGCCCCACGCACGGGGCGATCAGGGGTAGCTCGTTAACGGAGATTTGCCGTGTTGTGGCGTTAACGTCATTTCAACGAGATTAACGCTGACAGCACTAGTGGGAACACAACGAATATGACTGCACATTTACGCCGACATCATCCTAGTGCAAAGACAAGTGGAAGCAGACAAAAACAACAAGCATGCTACAAACTTTACCCGAGTCATTTAGACAGCCGTTAGCACATGATTCTCCTTATGGGGACCTGATATGTTTAATATTGTGGCGAGCTCAGACAAGGAGGAGACGGAGGTGTCGTTTGGTCTTGCTTCCCGTGAGCTAGCCAGGGAGCACAGCCGTTTATTGACATCTGCAGAAGAACACTGCCGCTAGCTAACTGCTCAGCGCGGCAACCGCACAGCAACAACAACAACACACACACAGGGCGCCCTCTGACCCCGGAAGGACACACCGTCGCAGCGAGAGGGCGTCACCCGTCACTATGGCAACATAAACAAAACATAACTGTACAAACAGAACCCCGAACAGCCCTGACCCGCTACAATATGCTGCTGAGAATATAGCCCAGAAGAAGCGGATAGTATAGCTTTTATTTTGGAAAGAGACATTTCTCTGTAATAAACTCTCTTTTCCAAAGATGAGTGATTCCTCAATCAGATACAGGGCTCGCAATATCGCTAGCCCGACGTCCCGGGGCTAGCGATTTTTTCAGTCGGGCTACCAAAATCTATCTCTGCCCTGCCCGTCGGGCTATTGTAGGAAGGAAAAATATATGTCAATGCTTTTGCATTCTTTCAGAAATGTAGCTGGGTAATTATGTCATTGGCATCGGTGAGCCACTGTCAATATGTGACATATTGAAATCGCGTTTGAATTTGCGCTTGTTTTTTGCTTTCACTTTGCAATCGCGCGAACTGTGTATAGAGAGCGACAGCACTGATTGGTGAGTGATGATAATTTGCGCACCAATTCCTCTGACATCGTCTTATCAATCGTTAGCTTACTATGCAAACATGACAAGTGAAATCTCCCGCAGCTTAAACATGTGAGAGGTTGATCGCGCAGAGAATCGCTGACCGTTATGTGTGTGTGTGTGTGTGTGTGTGTGTCTGTGTGTGTGTTGTGTGTGTGTGTGTGTGTGTGTGTGTGTGTGTGTGTGTGTGTAAAAGCAGCAGGATATATATTTTAGTTCTGCTGAGCCAAATAAGACAGGTCAGGGTGAAGAAGTGACAGCCAAAGAAAAGCTTACCACAAAACGGAAAAGTTATGACAAATCAGACTATAAGGCAAAAAGAAAGTGCAGCTTTATGGTTTCATGGACAAAAGAATTTCTGTGGCTGCAATATGACGAGCTAAATAACCAGGGCTGCACATAAGTGGTCCGCAGGTGCGCATTCGCTGTCAAAATAAAAAACGCACAAGATAAGAAGTTGCAACGCGTGTTTGCATACATAAGATTTTCTGGAGGAGGACAGACATTTGTTTAGAACTCTTAAAGATGTCGAAGAAGCTCCTTTAAGCAATTACTTTGGTGTTCCTCCACCTCCAAAGAAATGTCAGAAGGAGTCCGAACCACAAAAGAAGCGCGTATTCTCGGAAAAGTGGTTGCAGGAGGTGAGCTGGCTTCAAACAAATGATGAACGCACAGAGATGTGGTGCGGAATGTGCCGTGAAAATCCCACTCTAGCGGACAAAAACAGTGCTTTTTATATGGACGCAAACGCGCGTTGCAACTTCTTATCTGGTGCGCGTCTTTTATTTTGACAGCGAATGCGCACATGCGGACCACTTATGTGCACCCGTGTAAATAACATAATGTTCTGCCGGGTGTGTTGTTGGTTTTCTCTCGATTTCTGAGTCGACAAGCGCCTTTGTTACTGGGACCAGTCATTTTAAGAAAGGCCCCCATTAGAACCCATGAGAAATGCAAGAAATGCATTATTGCTCAGTCTGCAATATCTTTCCCAGAACAAACACCAATTGCAAATAACATACTAAAAATAAACCTGAAAAATCTGTTTAGAACAGCGTACTATGTTGCAAAGAGTGAACTACCACTGGCAAAATTTAGCAGTCTTTGCAAACTTCAAAAAGCAAATGGCCTCGATCTTGGTTCCACTTGTCTCTTACCCGTGACTTCAGTGGAAATTTCAAATTCAGGATCTGACACAGACTGATTCATGTCCTACACAGTTCTTACAAGTTCATAGAAATTTCTGTTCAATTAGAACCAAGTATTTGAGTTGATGATTGTAATTTTTATACAATGTTGTAATTTGTTTTTCAACAATTTTTTGATTAATGTTTTGTTTCCTTTACAATATTATACTTTAATGTATAATATTGTAAAGGAAACAAAACATCAATCAAAAAATTGCTCTCTTTTTTATTCGGGCTACTTAAATTTATTTTGGGCTACCAAAAACTGAAGAGTCCCTGCCCGAAGGGCTACCAGGGATTTTGAAATTTTGAGAGCCCTGAGATATATTTATTTTTTTAATTACTTTTGTTTCAGCAACATTAAATTTAAAAACTGTACTTTTGAGTTAAAATATATATTTATAATTTTAATAAATGACAAATTAAAAAGGCATGAACATTTTTTTTGTATCGAAAAAATATCGAACCGTGAACCAAAGTGAATTTTGTGTATCGTGTAATATATATGCTGTATGTATATTTTTGACCCAGCAGATGTGATCACTTTTTTCTGTTAACCCATAATAAAGTCATTAAAGAACCAAACTTCATGAATGTTTTTTGTGACAAAGAAGTATCTGTTCCAATCACTCTATCAGAGAAAAATCAGAGTTTTAGAAATAACGGGACACTCGGTAGAGCCATTATATTATATTCTTTACAAGTGTATGTAAACTTTTGACCACAACTGTATGTGTTTATATGTGTGTGTGTGTGTGTGTGTGTTTGTGTGTGTGTGTGTGAGTGTGTGTGTGTGTGAGTGTGTCTGTGTGTGTGTGTGTGTCTGTGTGTATCTGTGTGTGTGTATGTAATATATATATATATATATAATATATATATATAATGTGACCGATTCTATTCATATAGTGTAATAATATAATCACGTAATGGCAATAAATGTGGTCTAAATTGGTCATTTTTTTCTACACTTAATGGACAAAATACTGGGCCGTGTGTACATTACACCCACAGAAGCTTTTATGACATCCCATCCTAAATCCACAGTTATCAATATGGAGCTGGTTCCCCATTGCAATAGCAGCTCTCACTCTTCTTGGAAAGTCTTTATACAAGATTACCGAGTGCGTTTGTGGGAATTTTTGTCCATTCATCCAGATAGCATTTACGAGGTCAGACGATGACTTTTTTGCCCCACTGTACATATACATATTTACTGCAGTGCAATGTAATGTGGTAGTTTAAAAACTACTCGAGTATTTGAAACTGTTTAGCTGAAAACTATTTAGAAACTTGCCTCAGGATGATCCAGAGACCACCGCAGAGGAAACTGTTGATGCTGCAGTGCTTGAAAAACACCCCAGTACTGATATTCCAGAGAGTGAAAACAACTTAGCAGACATGTACAAAAGGATGTTTCCTGAGTGGTAAAAACTATGAAAATGTGCCTAAGGCCATTAACAATACAGAGTTGTACGAAAATGCAGAAAATAATAGATTGAACACAGGTTCAGTGAGAATACACACAGCTGGGAATCTACTGAAATCCACTGTATAATCTTTGTTCCAGAGTTTGAGCTTCGCTTTCACTGATGTCTTATATGAGACTTAAGATTTTAACAGGAAGAAACCTCAGACAAAACCAGGCTCTGGGAGGGGCAGCCAAGTGCCGAGAAGGGTTTGAGGGCAGGAGGACAGGACAAAAGGAATCAAGGAGCTGTATGGATCAGCTCTCTGGAACGAATTAATTTGGTTTCGTGATGTTTAAAGATGTGTTTACTGTGCATGGTGAATTTGAGTTTCATAGTTGTGAAGTAAATTTAGAAATGACAATGAAACATTTGAAGTTTGTCTGCATGCATCAAAAAAATTTTTATTCACAAATGCCAGTGAAACACTTTCACTTGAGTCCTTTATTTCTGATATGCAATTAATTAAATTTCAATTTCAGTTACAGTTTTGGCCTCCAGTAGTTGTTAAACCAGGATATTTAAGATCTGATGATTGTGCTGTGTTCTGTCTTGTAATCGCTGACTCGTTTTGCCTTCTGGCACGTTCCTTTTCATTACGTTTGCATCTCCATAAAAGCTCACTTTTTTCCAGACTGTGGTGCATTTAGTTCAGTTCACATTTATTTATTTGTTTGCTTTTTTCATTTTGGATGGTAATTCAAATTCAAAGAAATCTGCTTAAATAAAAAAGACCATTTGTTTTTGTCTTCAAATTGAATGAATCCATTATTTTGTTCAGTGTGTGTGAAAAATTATTTTACTTAATGTGAAATAATTGATTAGGGAGAGCTGCTTAAGCCAGTTTGCTTCCAAGGTCAGCTTGTAGCTGTGATTGGTGGAAGCACACCAAACGGGCCAGTTACTGGCCTGTCAGCTCGCCTAAAATAACCCTTTTTACTGGGGCCATCATGCCATTGCTTATTTCAAACCCTAGATATCTAAAAACATAAACCATCTGCTAAACTCTTGGCAGGAAGTGGTTGTGGTACAGAGGACACAACTGCTGAAGACAGACACCAGCGTTAGCATTCAGTCCTGTCTGTGGCTGGGTTTCGACACCAAAAGCACTTTGATTAAGGTTTGGAAAGATCCTTGTTTTGGTGAAACCTGAAAGCCATTGGTGCCCAAGAAATCAGGATTTTTCTGTGTATTAAAGATGAATACAACTTTAAAAGCCAAATAATAGTGCCACCACTACAATGAGATATTACAAGATTAGTACAACATAAAGGCTATTGTGGAGGAAAGAGTTTTAACAGAAGTATAAACCTCATCAATTCATTGTCAGCATGTTTTACAAAGTCTGTGAAGGCAACCTGTTTCTTACAGACTGAGTTTTTTAGGTAGCTGATTGAGATCAGAGGAAGTGACACCGTTTTTAATATCACTGACAAGGGACAGGATGGGCATGGTGGTTTGGTGTGCCTCTTTGTTGTCAAACCACCCAGAGTCACTCTTCTTCTTTGTGTTGCTGTTTTGGGATCAGTTGTGTTGGCAGAGAGTTTGTCACACTGCATGCATACACATAATACACTTACTGAGGGAAATTGGGGCAGAAAATCAAAACTTGTTTATGTCTCTAAAACCCAGGTTTACATGCAGTTTGTCAGTAATCAGATTTCTGCCCAAGCCCAAGGGCTTTGGGTTTAATTATTTTGGACACTAAACATAATAATCTTCCCTTTCATCCAGCTGCACAAAGCAGTACTTTGCGTGTCTTAAGTCTGTCATGCCACGTGCTCTTATAAAAGCTCACTAAGAAACACTTTTACACAACACATGGCTGAAAATCAGGTTTCTCCTTCACTGATCCACATATTTAACCATTTTTCCCTTAATCTCTTATCCCTAATTAATAAGTTTCTCATTTACTAGTGCTTGTTTCCACACATGCAGATTTACCGATTTGCTATAGTGGCACCCAAAAACACACATCCCTTTTCTCATTCTCACCGAATTGTGACACTATTAATTCTGACACAGGCTCCTCCCTTCCAGCTGCCACACATACCCCAGGGGGAGGATTTATGCAAACAAACCTGCTTCACTTCACAAATCAGAGGTTTGCATAAACAGCCACAGTGCTACTTACAGGTGTAGGCGTTTATTTGAAGTTAGAAAATCTGGTTTGGGCATCACCTGACTGTTGAACTGAATACACAGCTCTGTCCTATATACCTGTAAAGACTTACAGAAGTCAGGTGTATCTGGGGCAAAGCATGAAGTGTCGTGCCGCAACCTCAAATCAGAGCTGCTAAGGTGAAAAAAAAAAAAACCCTAAAAAACTGGGCCACAGTGTCCGTGTCCTTAAATACGGCGCTATGCATGTCACGAGTCACCTCAAGCACCGTTTGGCATTAGTTGGTCTGTGCTTGGCTGTTTCTTTTCTTTCTTTCCTTTATAAGATCTCATTGCCTTCTGTTGTTTCACTGTAAGTTATACTTATACGGGTTCTTTCTTTAAGTTAATACACGCAGGCAACATATGTCTGCATATTAAATAGTTCCTGAAATCACACCATCCCACTGAAGCACATACATTTATGTGTTAATGTGAGGACAGCTGGCATAGGAAGTGAACATGCGTTTTTCAGCCCTTTGTGTACTTTTCACCTTTCAGGGGTTAAAAGTAAAGAGTGTAGTTATCTTTTTTCCTACATCAGTACCTCTACCTTAAATATATCACACTGCTGGACAGTATAGAGCTCTATTTATAGTACATATCTCATTTTTTTTTGTCCTTTATCTTAGAGGCTCTTTGTGACTGCTCTTCCTATCCCTCCACTACATTCCATTTCCCACTGTGCTTTAAATAGATCTCTAATGTATCCCTCTGCTAACAGTCGAAAGGTTAGTATGGCATTTTAACCCCAGAGCGCGGTCCATTTCTTCACCACAATGTGTCACGGCCCAGTGGTTTGTGAAACTAGGTCCCACTGAAAAAGCACGGAGATGGTGGTTGGGGTTGGCTGTTGAGACACGGCTCTTAATAGGGACTGGTTACAAGAAGCAGGGAGCAGCTGTCTACACACTGACTCACACATCAGCTTTTGTAAAGTGTTAACAATATAGGGGAAACTCTCTCAAAAGTGTCCGCAAGTTTAACATTTCCTGAAGTGTTATGTAAAAATACTAAGAAAAAAAGTTGTTTTTTTTTTTTTAAAAATAATGAAGTTGGTGTTAACATATCCAGATCAGTTACAAATAAGAGGAGAAAGTTGGCGATTTCTGTTGTGTCAACGATCCCTGGCCCTAAGGAGCCAATCAGCAGCCACACAGGCAAACGTGACCTAGTCATATTGCTCCTCTGACAATGTAACACTAGTTATGTCACTGCTGAGGGTCATATAGTAGAGGCTCATGACACTTTCATCTGTGAAATACCCTAAGATCTGTTGTAATCAGGGTGCTGCACTAAATCCACATTGTGCTTACTTTGGTTACTTGCTAGGTCACTAGATTTCTGCAGTGGCAGTTTGCATGGAAGATGCTGATTTGCCAGAAAACATTCTCCAGCTTTGCCAATAAGTATGTGACTCGAGCAACCTACTAGCAACTAAAGCAACTGTAGTGCAGCAACCCCAATGCGTAAAGACTAGTCAGTGGCCCTCCACTAACAAGTGCAGGTATAACATGTTACTACACTCTTCGGCAATCGCAAAGTCCCAGGTTTATATTGTTAACCGGTAAGTGACAATGGGTTTTGTTTTACAGAGTAATGCAGAATTGATGTAGTAACTAGTGTAATGAATTACTTTCTAAACCGTGAACCACCGGTGGCTTTCGAAAAGTGTGAATTCTGCGACTGGTGGTTACCATGGGGTCTCTGACGGTCTTGAGGCCTGCGTGAATGCGGCTTTAGCGATCATTTTCACTACTGCTGGTCTGAGGCGTAATTGTAAATTGCATATATAATTGGCATGGCATTTGTTCAGTGCTTTGGGAGAATCAGCTAGAGATATTAATAATACATGACAGAACTACAACCTGCTGTGATTTTTATCCTAAATGAAGCATTTTAAACCTTTATTTGGGACTAAATCCCCTAACTATTGATTTGAATGGTTATTCTGAACATGTTGTTTTCATGTCTCACTGATTATTGTACGGGAACTTGTAATAAATAACTGCCTTAATGCATTGCTCCAGGGGCTGTTGGGTAGCAAGTCTTACTCTTAGGATTGTGATGCAAGAGAACCTTTGCTAAGAAATGCTGGTTTCCTTATTGCTCAGTCGCAATGCAAAGAATCCCAACCACAGTAACATTTTATGTGAGTCACTTAATAGAACCTGAATTATCTAGTTGTTGTTTTTTAAATGTCAAGGTTAAAACTGAGTGTTTTCATTATTAATCCATCTGCAAATTTCTGTAAAAATGCTTGTCCTTCATGGTTTTCAGAACTCAAAAAACTTCAGAAAATCCCAATAATGTCGTTTATAGAATAGTTTAAGCTTTAAAAGGCATCCAGCTGTAGAAGCAGTGGTTGTAGTTTTGCAGTAACTTCACTTTAAGCGGTTATACAGAGGCCTACCTGGTTTCATGATGACCTTTGAGGAGTCATGCAGGGCTTTTCAGTAAATCCATTTTCCTGTCACAGTAGAAACTTGACTCCATGCTGCAGGAGAACACTAACATTGACTTAAAGTGTAGACAATCTATATTTGTGGTCTGGCTCCAGATAATCATAATTATTGGATATAGATAGTAAACCTAACACAATGCCTTCCCTGTGTTTTATTAATGAGAGAAGACGAGATGAATGCACAACGTGCAGATTCTGGCCCAGGAGTTGTGAATCACACAGAATTAATTATGCCAATGCAGGGACTACATGATGTGCCACCACCGTAACGTAACAGAGACACACACACACACACACACACACACACACACACACACACACACACACACACAAAAGGCTTGATTGCCATGGTAACCTCAGAAGTTTTCACACGGTCCAGATGATGTTTCTTTGTGACAGTGCCGTGCATGCGAGAGTCCCCATGCTGCAGTGCAGAATTATCATCTGAAGTGTTCTCATCTTGCACCCTCTTCGTCTTGACTGCCTTAAGATGTATGATACAGCCTCCTGCAGGGAGTCCAAATTCACGTCTCCTTTTTCATTCGCTGCAGCATGGCTCTCTGTTTACAAAGATTTACTCGACATCTGTGCGAGTTCTTCATATCACATTCAAAGTATACTCTTGTAGATGCACCTTTGTATAAGAGAAGTAGCCTAAATGCTACAGTTGCATTATCACTGCATTGTCTTTGATAATAGAGCTGGATCTGTATCGGTACAGAACAGTGACCTAATTTGCTGGCTGCAGGTTAAATACAGTTTTCTGTCTTGTTCTGTAAGCTGTAACTATTTGTAGCGATTGTTCCCTGCGTGGTTTTTGCTCAAGTTGTCCAGGATTTTATTAATTTGCTGTAATTAAAATTTTCTTTTTTAAAAACTATAATTTTTTTTCTCTCTGACTGTCCTTCACAGATTTGAGTAAATTTATTCTTCTTTCTTTTGATGGACTTTCTTTTGCGGTCATATTTAAATGACACTTCTGAGGCTACAGGCCAGAACCAGTACTTCCAACAAACAGTCCAACACTGGAGACTGTCTCCACCAACAAAACTTACTAGAGCGGCAGCTGATACCCACTAATACTACAAATAGCCCATAAATCTGTGGGAAACACTGATGTCACTTTCAAACTTTCCACAGTCAAAATCAATGGAGAAAAACTTGAATCACAGCATCCCTACTGGTAAACGGGATATTGATTGGACTGTTCTGCAAAAAGCAGGCTAGACAGAAACAATTTACCAGATTATTGTATTTTTCCCTTTTCAGAGGAAAATGTGAATAAGATGTGCAGGTTCCGGAGTAATTGCCTCATTCACGTGAAGGCAATCAAAGAAAGCAAAAAAAAAAGAAAAAAAAAAGGAGAAGCAGAATGAACAGAAGTCTGGACACATCCAGGAGGTAGACGTGGTACACCAGATGTACGGACCAGTCTCTCCAGTCAGGGAGAAGAATGTAGGAGGTGAATAATGGATGTAGAAGTAAGCGGGCATGTCTGCTTAGGGAGGGACACAGTAGTTCCTAGCAGCTGATAATGAAACACTTAGTGAAACTTTGGCAGTTGACGGGCACATCCCTGACCTTTCCCTCCATTGATCTTCTTTAGCGTACCAGCTGGTCAATTCCATTTTAATTTGATGAGTAACCTTAGGAACTAGGTATGGTGTGTGAGTCACATGCTCTAGGAGTTGTTTTTGAATAGAGGTTCATCACATTAGCGAGGCGTGCATACGCACAGAGCTATTAAAAAAAAAAGCCTTAATGGCTGCATTCATTTTCTAGCAGTGTGACTCTTTTCTGTTGTCATAAAAGCTGTTCAGCAGATGAAGATCAGAAAAGCATGACAAATTAATGCACATGCGAGGAGACTCAAATGATAAGCAAACGATACTCATACCCACAGTATGAGTATCGACTTAACGCGGGCATTAAGTGCATGGTTGCACGGACACGCCCTCTGCATGTACCTCCATATCCTTGTCCAATTATCAGTTGAGACCCATGGCTAAAACTGTCACGCCTGCGAAGACAATGAGCTCCTTTGTGCTTGTGAATATTCATAAGGTGCTCTGTTTAGAGAGCCTCCAATTAGGCTGTATTAGCACTCCAGTGTACAAGGAGAAAATGATGATGATGGCTGCTCAGTGATGATAGTGATTTAAGTAAACAGATTCATCAAATGTGGCCTTCAGCAGGCTGCGGATGCACTTCCCTGTCGTGTCAGTTTGAAATTGAAGGAGGCGATCACTTGCTTTTTGTGTCAGTAGTTTTAGAGTAAACTTTTGCTGCATACAAGTCTCCTAAGTAAACAGGAAAACACCGAGCTTTAAGGAGCTCCTTTCAGAGGCGGTAGTCTCATCTGTATAAACAAGTAATGTATCTGTGACCCATATTTCTCACAGACTACCAAATACGCTTCAAGTTGTGCAAAGGCGTCTTTTGAGCACGGTCTAATAACTGGAACTCCTTGAAAGGAATCGCGCAGCAAACTTTAACGATCGCCCTTTCACAACATGCAGCTTTTCCTCTGCTGTTCAAAAGAGTCCCATCCATCAATAAAGATCAAAGAAAATCAGTGGAAGATCAAGATCGCTCGAGAAATCCTGGATTCAAAATGTGCTGAAATTGTGTAGTACAGTCTTCTCCTGTGGCCTCTCAATTCCATTCAATTTGATGCTCAATATCAAAGAGTGTAGGGTTGTCCCAGCAGCAGCTTCTACTACTACAGACCGTGAAATATGGCTTACTACTGCCATAAAATATTCAGTAATCATGTGGGAGAAGAAGCTGCTGTGAAGCAAGCAGGTCTTACTTGGTTGCGCTGTGTAGTGTCACATGCACAGCGAAGAGTCACATGCACTCACACTCTGATTCTTCTACCACAATGACAAGTCGCACAAAGCACGTAGCCCTCATCATCCAACAGTGCGTGCTGCAGATGCAATAAACCTTCCAAGGATATGGCATATTGGTTCTGTGCACTGTCTATGCAAATGGAAACCTGTCTGCAAAGCGCTGAGAAATGGCTTGTACATGCACTGATAACATAGCACAGAGCAGACAGCATAGGATTGGATTAGGAGCAGAAGCATATTCTCAAAAGACGTAACAGGAAGGGATCGATGCTAGGAGGTTTTTTGATCCCACTCCAATGGGCTCGTCCACACAGCGTGCATTCACTCAGTGTGATTTGATGGCTGGGTTGTACTCTAAATGCGCTCTGCATTAACATTTCAGGGTTCACTTTCTGCAGCGAGCTGCTTTACATCCTAAAAGGGACTCGGCCGCACCTTGATATTTGTTCATTATTACAGATATTTCAAAACTCATTTTCCCATTTTGATTTATTTGTTTGCACGAACCCAGGGGCAACTGCAAACTTTCCATCGGTGTATTGCATTATTAAGCAGAGAGCATGTCTGGTACATCGGCACGCAAACTGGGCAGTCATTTATCACAACGTGAATCACCTCTATGAGGTTTCCTGCTTGATTACAAACACAATGGTATCCTAAATGAGAAATTGGTATTAAATCCTGGTGAGAGCATTCCTCAATACTATGTAATGTGGGATGTTTAAAAGGCTTTTAATGAACAACATTCCCAATCCTAAGAGTTTGTGAGCAACAATTGGCAACAAAACGCCCACAAAAACAGGCAACTACCCAACTCCGACCCCAACCCTAGTTATCCTAAATAACTAATAAGTAGTAGTTTAGAAAGGGAATGATGCCTCCTGATACAGATTCTAAATGACTGACTCTTAGTGAGATCTAGTATTACCAGCTCAGCATCTTTGCATTAAGTGGCGGTACATAGATGAGTCTAGAGTTGGATAGTCTTCTCCACAGTTTTATCGTGAAACTATAGTGAGGCTAATTCAATTAAATTTGAATCTGATAATATTTGATAGCAGCGATTCGATGAATTAATGGGCAAACATTCTGAAAAGCTTGATCACCAGGCTGTTGGCGATCACTCTGACCATTGTAAATCCCTGAGATCTTCCTTCATTGGTGTTCATGTATTCAAGTTTTACTGATATCAGCAATATTATGTTGCATCCCCATTAGTGTAGTGCTTCGCCTCCTTCACAGTTCTACCCCAGCTGGATCCATGATAGTCGAACAGTATCACAGTCCAGTTTATTGATTATGTGATAATTCTCCTCCACTTTGGTATATCCTCTTTGGGGAAGTCGTGGTGAAATCTGAGGCCTCATAGTAGAAGATGAGATCTCGTGTTTATATGTGCAGATGAATGTATCTACTCAAGGAATGCAGTAGTTGTGAAATTGTAGTGGATACTGATACAGATTTTTAAAATACCCATTTTGACCAAAGTTGATACCAATGTTTTTTTTTCAGGGGGAAAAGGTCTGAACAGTCCTTTAAAAAGTAAAAATTTACAACTTCAATTCCAGAAAAGTTCTGATGCTTTGTAAAATGCACTATGAGAGTTACAAATTCACAATGAAACCTAAAAAACATGTGAAATCTTTAAGCAGACAAAATCTAGCAATTTAAGAAAAAAAAAATGATTTGATGGCACTAAAAAAAAAAAAAGTTAGGGCCTTCCCTGACCAGATGCTCTAAAACCTGTAGATATTGTTCAGCACTGATGGTGCAAGCTGTCAGTTCCTTAGGCATTAATAGGCATGTCCACACCAACCGAGATGTAGGCTTTTGAACTGAGTGCTGATGGTCCCTCTTCTCTTTAGCCTAGAATGACCTCATTGTTTTGTTAAAATGATACATTGTCTCAGTTTAAACATTTGGTAGGTCTTCTATGTTCTACCTTCACAATTCATTGCGTTCAGCTTTTATTTACATTTTTACCAGAGTCTCAACTTTTTGGGGCTACTGGGGTTATATTGAACACCATCCAAGACACAAATGATGGGACACACAAACCCTAACAGTCCTCTCAGTGGTTGTACCTTGAGCCTAACTGGTGTTTAGTTATTCTCTCCACTATCTAATAGTGCTTCTCAGAAGAAAGCTTGGGGTGTAAGGTTAGAGGAGATAATCATTTCTTCAACATTTTCATAATTACAGACATGAAACAAAAGGAATTTTTGACTAAAGTATGGGAGGTCTTCCCATTCTTAACATTTTAAATACACTTCTATGCCAGGATGAAACTACGACGCCGTAAACCAGCCCAGCTAATGTTTCTCAAGTAGACGATATTTCATAAATAACACAAACTTGCGTCCCTCGTGATAAACAGCCCCCAGCATCTGTTTATACTTGATTCTGTCAAAGCTCTCTTATCTGTGGTTACTTACATATGAGTGGAACTCATAATTCATCACTCTGGATCGATTGCCACCACTCCTTCTCTCAACAACTTTTTTTTCTTTCTTTCTTTCATGCAGGGAGCAGCAGCTGTGATGGTGATTATTAAAGAATAAAGAACCTCTGTGAAGATTACATTATCTCAGGATTTATAATTAATGTCCAAATATGACTATAAAACCTTTGTGCTGCACATTAAAGTCATATTAGCTCTTATATATTACTGAAATGTTTGCATGCCTCAGCATATTCCTCCTCCTCTCCTGTGTTAAATACAAACTATGCATTTAACTGAGCTTCAGTTTGCTTTGGATTTTCCTTTAATAAAACCCTAGTTAAAGAAAATGGCTTTGAAAGTTGTCTCTCTAACTCATTATCTCCCGGTGTGTTATTAGCAAGGTTAATGATCTAATTGCATAATGTATTTTTCATCATGGTCAGGAAGGTGCCCTGCTCGTTTTCACCTTTTTCACCTTCCCTGTTTTTGCTTTAATCATCCTCTGTGTTACAGTTGATTCTATTGAGTGCAACCATCATAGAAACAAGTGGAGTTTTTCATGAGCTTGTATGAAGCTCCCCGAGCTACTACCATCAAGGTTATTGGATTTTTTTTGTGTTCATTTTTGTTTTGAAGTTGCTCCGGAGCAACAAAGGTGCGAGAACAGATCCACGCTCCATGTTGCAGAGTAGTAAGCGATACAGCGTTTCTCTGAATGTCATCAGTAGTGACGGAAAGGCAAAGACACGCTGACGGATGATTAGATGGTGTTTCTGGACTGAGATGAGCTATATGGAGCAGCTCTGGTTCTGGAGGCTGAAATCATATTCATTTTCTCCTTATATAGCTTGAGGTGATGGAGCACTTTCACAGCTCGGGCTAAGATGAAAACAAGCAAAGAAAACGGCGTTAGAAAATGTCTGCTTCAAGCTTAGATGCATTAAAGCACAAGAGTCAGGGTGCATTTGCCTAAAAACATCCATTAGCAGAGTTTAGAGTTATATTAGGTGCACCGCTAACAGGTGGTGGAAGCTGGGTTTAACTGTGACATTAAACTCAAAATCTGCATCTTAAAGTGCTTCTATAATGCTGCTTCTTATTTTCTGTCATAGATGCAGTTAGGTCCATAAGTATTTGGACAGTGACGCGTTTTTGGTATTTCGCCTCCGTACGTACCGACAGTGAATTTGAGATCAAACAATTAGGATGTGATTGACGTGCAGGCTTTCAGCTTTAACTCCAGGGATTTAACAAAAGTGCTACATTAACTGTTTAGAGAATTACAGCCATTTTTGTACACGCAAACCCTTCATCCTGCTACTTCTATCAGCAGCCACATCATCAAAAAGCACTCGTGATAAACTAAGACTGGCAGCCATATGTGCTCATGCCATAGCATTTCATCCACCGTCTTTGACAGATCATGACCTGTTTTCCCTCCTCCAGACTCATCCCTCAATTGTAGTACAAGTTATTCTTGGTTTCATCTGTTCAAATAATATTTTTTTCCAGGCTTTTAGATTCATCTAGCCTTTCTTTTCATGGGTAGCTTCTCTTTCATTGGCAGTACTTTCTTTCTTTTTTGAAATTTATCAGATTAATAATTTAGGAAACACTTGAGAGTTTTTAAGAGTTTGCCGAGCAACTACGTTTACCTGCTTAATTTGTCTGGAAATGACGATGCCGGAGGCCTCACCTTCCCGTGAAACTGACATCCCATCTGAAATTTCTGGACTTTGTATGAAAATGGCTCCAATTCCTAATCAGTTCATGCAAAACAGGCATTGAATTAAAACATGTGCAAGCAGTACAAAATAAAACTTTGCCAAATCAAACATGTGGCGCTGTCTGCTGTGGTGACTTCCTTGTGACAAGGGAGCAGCTGAAATGATCAAAGTATAAGCACTACAGAATATAAAGTGAGATTTTTGCAGAAAAACCTAATGAAATTCTTGATGTTGATTTTTCTAGTCACGTTTCATGTCATTAATAAAAGTATGACTTTCCATGAGAGATGGAAAACTATCCCAAAGATTTGCATGGTAGTATATATGACCACACACACATCCACACGCTCTCACTTTCTCTGTCACCTGACATGAGTTCTATGCCAACATCAACACCTCCACAGGAGCCAATCCCCCCATCGACGACCCCTGTGGAGCCTGCTCAGCATATTATCCTTGTGTTTCAGGAGCTTACAGCCCCCATAGGAGGAATAGATGTTGTCATTCTCCCATTACCTCCATAGTAAGTCCATTCACTAACATTCACTAAGACCGTTGTCTTTTGTGCAGCGTCCAGTGAAAACTGAGTGCGGTAGATAGAGGCAGCATGCTGTTTGCTGCAGATACTTTAAAAAAAAGAAAGAAACCAGCCTCATTCACCATCATCTTGCTTGTTTCTCTGGAGTACCACTTGTGACGTGGCACAAATTGAAAATACAACCAGCAGTCTTCTATCGATTTTAAGATAATTTTCCCAAGCGTCATCGTAGAGTAGATGAAGGTAATTGAAGCCTTTCTTGTGTCGTGTGGATGTACCGTGAAGAGTTCCCTTGTTTGTTTAATGAATGGATGTCCTCTGTCCTTTAATCATCTGCTTCAACACCCGCTGAGGGAGCTGTGTAGAAATCAAACACTTGAAGAGTGCATACAAAAGTGCAGGACACTCACTGTGAGTAGTACGAAAGTACTTTCATTAAAATCACATTAGAATAGTTGGTTACACAGAATTTGATTACATTTCACAAGTAAATAAAAAGCTCCCTGATGTATGTTAGCGTGGATATTTATACTATAGCCATTTATTGACTGAACTGCTGGCACTTTACCTTAGCCAGCGTAGTGGTGGTCCACTACATGTTGTGATTTAAAGCCTCAGTGACCTATATAGCTTCTGCAATTCTTTTCTCTCAGCCTTGTGCATGAAGGGATGGTTACAGGAACGGCTATGTCCACAATAATTACCCCCTCAGCATGGAACAAGGCCTGTAGTCCTTTACCCCTTTATCTAAAGAGCAGCTCCTTTCACCAGGCTGGATAAAAGGAGGAGGAGGGGGGACTTTTGTTTCGTTTCCCATTACCCAGTGACTCATACTTCGAGGAAGTGCTGTGATACTGGGTACATAGATCGATGGTTACCAAAAAACAAACTTAAAAAGAAAAACAGTGGAGGTGGATGATTTTGATTGTGTCATGGTGAACTGCGTAAAATCATTTAAGATGCTGAATGAATATTTGTTAGGTTTCATTTGTGAATAGCATCTGACACATCACGCCAGCAGCGTGTCTCAGTGCCGTGTGAAGGTTGGCCTCCTTTTATTGGAGGCAGATTCAGCGTTTTACTCAAGTCTTCGGTGAAAGCATGAACCCTATGAGGAGAAGTTCACAGTTGATTTAATCTTTTCATAACCCTTCATGTTTTTTGACTGATGTTAAATTGGAAAGAAGACCAAGTTTACTAGTGTGGAGCCATAACACAAGGTAAATTTACCAGCCACTTTGTTAGATACATGTACGGAGCTGCTTGTTAAGACAAATATCTAATCAGCCAATCACATGGGAGCGACATGGTGTATTTAGGCATGTGGACATGATGAAGTTTAAACCAAGCATCAGAATAGGGGGAGAAAGGTGGCATAGCTGTTGATGCTGCGCTGACTATTTCAGAAACTGCTGATCTGTTGACTTTTCGGTGACAAAAAGAGAAAATATCCAGTGAACGGCAGTTCTCTTGGGAAAACTGCCTTATTGATGTCAAAGGCCAGAGAAAAATGGCAGATAGGAAGGCAACCGTAGCTCATACAACCATTTGTTACAACCAAAGAATGCAGAAGAGCATCTTGCACAACATGTTGAACCTTGAAGCAGATGCGTTACAGCAGCAGAAGACCACACCATGCACGCCAGTCAGCTAAGAACAGGAAACTGAAGCTACAGTTCTCAGAATTTGACATGAGAAGTTTGGAAAAATGTTGCCTGGTCTGGTGAGTCTCGATTTCTGCTCTGACATGCAGATGGTTGGGTCACAATTTGGCATAAATAGCATGAAAGGATGGATCCATCCTGCCTTATGTCAGCTGTGCAGACTAGCAGTGGTGGTGTCACTGTGTGGGGGGTATTTTCATGGCACATTTTGGGCCCCTTAGTACCAACCAAGTAGCAATAATACTAGTATTAACCAGTGTTGGGTAAGTTACTTTAAAATAGTAACTTAGTTACATTACTAGTTACTTGGAGATGATCATTAAATCATCCGTATTTTACAGGGCCTGACGCGTGTGCAAAATTTCTCGTGGAGGTAGTTTCCGAGCCATGTTTAGGCGTCCGTCAAACTGGCCAAGGTTCGATGTTGCCTGTCGGAGTAGATAATTGAGTAATAATACATTCGAATAATCTGAAGTAAAGATTTAGATGGCTGCAGAGCCGTCGTGTATGGAGGCCCTTCGACCCCGGCGCGTCGAGCCGCGCTGCAGCACGAGCCGACTAGAACCAGCACCGTCCGATCGTGATGTCACATGTGAGTGGAATTGCTGGGCATGTTAAGTTCGCACCAGGCTAGGACGATTGTAACGTCATTCCTTCATGTATTGTGAGTCGTTCCAGCTAGGGTGCACGTGCTTAGACCATGTGATGTATGCAAATGGATAGACAAAGCCTTTCCGAACTGCGACCGGTCTTCAGTTATGCCTGCGAAGTCAGTGGTGAGACTGGCCAGTGTGTTGTGTGAGTCAAGAGCAGATTACTGTGAGTGTTTGGCGCGAGTTGATTGTGAGAGGCTACGTGGCGCCCATAACACTCTCCGTTGCCGGTGAATTCGTTAATGAGGCTGCGCAGTAGTGTAACAACGGCACAAGGGTCTTTTGGGATCACAGCCTGAAAGTATGTCTCCAATTATGAGTATGAGAGAGTTCCTTGGAGGAGGGTTCGGTTCACAGTATGGAGGCCCTGAAACAGGGGGGAAATATTGTGTCAAAAGTTAGCTACATTACATGTTTAATAATGGGCTGACTTCCTGTTGGATTTGGGATATTGCTCCAAGAGACTTTTTTGTACATCTTGATATCTTACATAAGCTTACCAAGTTTCAGACTCATAGATGAAACACAGAGCAGGGGCTGATGTTTTGAAATATTGTAGGGGGCGCTGTGGAGCCATTTTGCGCTATTCAAGGAAAATGGTTACATAACAAAAGCCTTCATCCATTTGGAGGTGTGTGCCAAATTTCAAGCCTCTATAAACTTTCCAAGCCCCTCAAAAGCCACTTCATCTTTCATGATGAACCGCGTTGCCACCAGGGTGCGCCGTTCAGTTTAAAGTCACAATTTTTGCACTGAAGCATCACGAGGGACTGATGGTGATATTCACTGCTTCTGAGGTGGCCACGATGAACCTGTGAAAATCAGTACAACAAAATTAAAGCCATGACATTTCCTGTTCCCACTAGGTGGCGCTGTCCGTATTTCCGACAATGGGCACATCAATCTGTTCAGGGCGGGTCTGACATCATGCCTGTAAAGCCTGGTACTGATCAGACTGGATTTCATTGAGTTATACTAATTTGTTTCTTCATGGCGTGACATCAAAGTTCGCCATGCTGCTGGGGTCACACCCTTTGGCGAAAAGTCACAGTTTTCACTGTAACCCAAGACCAACTCCTTAAGGCTTTCCTGGAGAAATTTGAGGCTGCAGATGTCACCCATCACTATACTGTACCCCAAAGTGTAAAACATGACATTTCCTGTTCCCACTAGGTGGCGCTGTCCTTGATGTCAAATATGGCAGTTGAAATATGTTCAGGGGTGGAGCCTTATCATATGTGTTCACTTTGGTCAAGGTCAGAAAATGTATGACAAAATGAGAGGCAATAAGATTTTCATGGCGAGTCATCGAAATTCGCCATGGCGCCACGGCCTCATAGTATTGTGAAAACTCAAAAGCTCCGCAATTTAACATGGCACAAGGGTGTAGTTGGCACTGACCAAATATGAAGGTTATGAAATCAAACCCCAAGGAGGAGTTCGCAAAAGTTCGAGGCATGGAAATGGCAAAATTAGAGCCAAAATGTCACCTTCTCTTCCAAATGGCGGACTTCCTGTTGGGTTTGCGTCAATGGGCCCACTGACTTTTTTGTTCGTCTTGGCATGATACACATGTGTGCCAAATTTCATACATGTAGCTCAAACGATGTGGTCGTAGGGCTGCATTTAACAAGGCATAGGTGGCGCTGTAGAGCCATTTCCCAGTGCTCATATGTAAAACCATTAAAATACAAAATTTTTCACCAGACCTGGCATGTGTGCAAAATTTCATGAGTTTTTGAGCATGTTTAGGCCCTCAAAAAGGCCCTTGTTTGGGGTGAATAATAATAATAATAATTAAAGCTGCAAGCAGCGTTATGAGGGCCCTCGCACCCCAGCGCGTCGAGCCACGCCCAACACCTAAAACCAGCACCTCCGATCTGATGTCACATTGATGGAATTCATGCATTTAACCACCAGCTAACATTTCAACTCATTCATTCATGATTAGTTAGTCGTTCCACTAGGTGGCACTCTAACCATTATGTACAAATGGCATAACAAACATTTCCGAGCTGGAGTCTCATCACGCCTATGAGCTTTGGGAGAGATTGGACATTGTGTTTTTGAGTGACAGCAGATTACTGCTTTTTGGCGAGTGATTGAAACTCTACGTGCCGCCATGACCACCCCGTTTCCCTGAATGTAAAAAGCTTCGCAATTTAACATCACAAAGGTCTTTAGATTCCACACACTGAAGAATGCTTCAATATGATGAAATCCCTTGGAGGAGTTCGTCAAAGTATGAGGCCTGAAAAGGGGGGAAAATGTCGTCAAAATTACACATTAATTTTAAAATGGCTGACTTCCTGTTGGATTTGGGATATTGCTCCAAGAGACTTTTTTGTACATCTTGATATCTCCTATAAGCTTACCAGGTTTCAGACTCATACATAAAACACAGAGCAGGGGCTGTGATTTTGAAATTTTGTAGGGGGCGCTGTGGAGCCATTTTGGGATATTCAATGAAAATGATCACATGACAACAAAGCCTTCGTCACATTGGAGGTGTGTGCCAAATTTCAAGCCTCTATAAACTTTCCAAGCCCCTCAAAAGCCACTTCATCTTTCATGGTGAACAGCGTTGCCACCAGGGTGCGCCGTTCAGTTTAAAGTCACAATTTTTGCACTGAAGCATCACGAGGGACTGATGGTGATATTCACCGCTTTTGAGGTGGCCACGATGAACCTGTGAAAATCAGTACAACAAAATTAAAGCCATGACATATCCTGTTGCCACTAGGTGGCGCTGTGGGTATTTCCGACAATGGGTACATCAATCTGTTCAGGGCGGGTCTGACATCACGCCTGTAAAGTCTGGTACCGATCAGACCTGGGTTTCATTGAGTTATACTAATTTGTTTCTTCATGGCGAGACATCAAAGTTCGCCATGCTGCTGAGGTCACACCCATACGTGAAAAGTCACAGTTTTCACTGTACCCCAAGACCAACTCCTTACGCCTTTCCTGGAGAAATTTGAGGCAGCAGATGTCACCCATCACTATACTGTACCCCAAAGTGTAAAACATGACATTTCCTGTTCCCACTAGGTGGCGCTGTCCTTTATTTTAAATATGGCAGTTGAAATATGTTCAGGGGTGGAGCCTTATCATATGTGTGCTCTTTTGTCCAGATCAGAAAATGTATGACAGAATGAGAGGCAATAAGATTTTCATGGCGAGTCATCGAAATTCGCCATGGCGCCACGGCCTCATAGTATTGTGAAAACTCAAAAGCTCCGCAATTTAACATGGCACAAGGGTGTAGTTGACACTGTCCAAATTTGAAGTTTATAGAACCAAATCCCAAGGAGGAGTTCGTTAAAGTACAAGGCATGGAAACGGTAAAATCAGAGCCAAAATGTCACCTTCAATCCAAAATGGCGGACTTCCTGTTGGGTTTAGGACATTGCCATAATAGACTTTTTTGTTCGACTCTGAACGTTATATAGGTGTGCCAACTTTCAACCATGTAGGTCATACCCATATCGGGGGCTCGCGTTTTTCATTTTTCTAGGTGGCGCTACTGAGCTAATTTTCCCTGGCCATGTCTGAGAACATTAAAATACGTAAATTTTCACCAGACCTGACGCGTGTGCAAAATTTCATGAGTTTTCGAGCATGTTTAGGCCCTCAAAAAGCCGATTCATTTGCCGAAATAATAATAATAATAATAATAATAATAATAATAATAATAAACAGAGCAATTACAATAGGGCCTTCGCACTGTCAGTGCTCGGGCCCTAATTAAAGCTGCAAGCAGCGTTATGAGGGCCCTCGCACCCCCGGCGCGTCGAGCCACGCCCAACACCTAAAACCAGCACGTCCGATCTGATGTCACATTGATGGAATTCATGCATTTAACCACCAGCTAACATTTCAACTCATTCATTCATGATTAGTTAGTCATTCCACTAGGTGGCGCTCTAACCATTATGTACAAATGGCATAACAAACATTTCCGAGCTGGAGTCTCATCACGCCTATGAGCTTTGGGAGAGATTGGACATTGTGTTTTTGAGTGACAGCAGATTACTGCTTTTTGGCGAGTGATTGAAACTCCACGTGCCGCCATAACCACCCCGTTTCCCTGAACGTAAAAAGCTTCGCAATTTAACAACACAAAGGTCTTTGGATTCCACACACTGAAGAATAGTTCAATATGATGAAATCCCTTGGAGGAGTTCGTCAAAGAACGATGCCTGAAAAGAGGGGAAAATGTTGCCAAAATTGCACATTAATTTTAAAATGGCTGACTTCCTGTTGGATTTGGGATATTGCTCCAAGAGACTTTTTTGTACATCTTGATATCTCCTATAAGATTACCACGTTTCAGACTCATACATAAAACACAGAGCAGGGGCTGTGATTTTGAAATTTTGTAGGGGGCGCTGTGGAGCCATTTTGGGATATTCAATGAAAATGATCACATGACAACAAAGCCTTCATCCATTTGGAGGTGTGTGCCAAATTTCAAGCCTCTATAAACTTTCCAAGCCCCTCAAAAGCCACTTCATCTTTCATGTGAACAGCGTTGCCACCAGGGTGCGCCGTTCAGTTTAAAGTCACAATTTTTGCACTGAAGCATCACGAGGGACTGATGGTGATATTCACCGCTTTTGAGGTGGCCACGATGAACCTGTGAAAATCAGTACAACAAAGTTAAAGCCATGACATTTCCTGTTGCCACTAGGTGGCGCTGTCCGTATTTCCGACAATGGGCACATCAATCTGTTCAGGGCGGGTCTGACATCATGCCTGTAAAGTCTGGTACTGATCAGACTGGATTTCATTGAGTTATACTAATTTGTTTCTTCATGGCGTGACATCAAAGTTCGCCATGCTGCTGGGGTCACACCCTTTCGCGAAAACTCACAGTTTTCACTGTAACCCAAGACCAACTCCTTAAGGCTTTCCTGGAGAAATTTGAGGCTGCAGATGTCACCCATCACTATACTGTACCCCAAAGTGTAAAACATGACATTTCCTGTTCCCACTAGGTGGCGCTGTCCTTGATGTCAAATATGGCAGTTGAAATATGTTCAGGGGTGGAGCCTTATCATATGTGTTCACTTTGGTCAAGGTCAGAAAATGTATGACAAAATGAGAGGCAATAAGATTTTCATGGCGAGTCATCGAAATTCGCCATGGCGCCACGGCCTCATAGTATTGTGAAAACTCAAAAGCTCCGCAATTTAACATGGCACAAGGGTGTAGTTGGCACTGACCAAATATGAAGCTTATACGACCAAATCCCAAGGAGGAGTTCGAAAAAGTTCGAGGCATGGAAATGGCAAAATTAGAGCCAAAATGTCACCTTCTCTTCCAAATGGCGGACTTCCTGTTGGGTTTGCGTCAATGGGCCCACAGACTTTTTTGTTCGTCTTGGCATGATGCACAGTTGTGCCAAATTTCATACATGTAGCTCAAACCATGTGGTCGTAGGGCTGCATTTAACAAGGCATAGGTGGCGCTCTAGAGCCATTTCCCAGTGCTCATATGTAAAACCATTAAAATACAAAATTTTTCACCAGACCTGGCATGTCTGCAAAATTTCATGAGTTTTTGAGCATGTTTAGGCCCTCAAAAAGGCCCTTGTTTGGGGTGAATAATAATAATAATAAGAAACGGAGCAGATACAATAGGGCCTTCGCACAGTCAGTGCTCGGGCCCTAATAATAATAATAATAATAATTAAAGCTGCAAGCAGCGTTATGAGGGCCCTCGCACCCCCGGCGCGTCGAGCCACGCCCAACACCTAAAACCAGCACCTCCGATCTGATGTCACATTGATGGAATTCATGCATTTAACCACCAGCTAACATTTCATCTCATTCAATCATCATTATAGTCGTCCCACTAGGTGGCGCTCTAACCATTACTGACAAATGGCATAACAAACATTTCCAAGCTCGAGTCTCATCACGCCTGCGACCTTTGGGAGAGATTGGACATTTAGATTTTGAGTGACAGCAGATTACTGCTTTTTGGCGAGTGATTGAAACTCCACGTGCCACCATGACAACCCCGTTTCCCTGAACGTAAAAAGCTTCGCAATTTAACATCACAAAGGTCTTTAGATTCCACACACTGGAGATTGGTTCAATATGATGAAATCCCTTGGAGGAGTTCGTCAAAGAACGGTGCCTGGAAAGAGGGGAAAATGTTGCCAAAATTACACATTAATTTTAAAATGGCTGACTTCCTGTTGGATTTGGGATATTGCTCCAAGAGACTTTTTTGTACATCTTGATATCTCCAATAAGCTTACCAGGTTTCAGACTCATACATAGAACACAGAGCAGGGGCTGGGGTTTTGAAATTTTGTAGGGGGCGCTGTGGAGCAATTTCGCGCTATTCAATGAAAATGATCACATGACAACAAAGCCTTCATCCATTTGGAGGTGTGTGCCAAATTTCAAGCCTCTATAAACTTTCCAAGCCCCTCAAAAGCCACTTCATCTTTCATGGTGAACCGCGTTGCCACCAGGGTGCGCCGTTCAATTTAAAGTCACAATTTTTGCACTGAAGCATCACGAGGGACTGATGGTGATATTCACCGCTTTTGAGGTGGCCACGATGAACCTGTGAAAATCAGTACAACAAAATTAAAGCCATGACATTTCCTGTTGCCACTAGGTGGCGCTGTCCGTATTTCCGACAATGGGCACATCAATCTGTTCAGGGCGGGTCTGACATCATGCCTGTAAAGCCTGGTACTGATCAGACTGGATTTCATTGAGTTATACTAATTTGTTTCTTCATGGCGTGACATCAAAGTTCGCCATGCTGCTGGGGTCACACCCTTTCGCGAAAACTCACAGTTTTCACTGTAACGCAAGACCAACTCCTTAAGGCTTTCCTGGAGAAATTTGAGGCTGCAGATGTCACCCATCACTATACTGTACCCCAAAGTGTAAAACATGACATTTCCTGTTCCCACTAGGTGGCGCTGTCCTTGATGGCAGTTGAAATATGTTCAGGGGTGGAGCCTTATCATATGTGTTCACTTTGGTCAAGGTCAGAAAATGTATGACAGAATGAGAGGCAATAAGATTTTCATGGCGAGTCATCGAAATTCGCCGTGGCGCCACGCCTCATGGTATTGTGAAAACTCAAAAGCTCCGCAATTTAACATGGCACAAGGGTGTAGTTGGCACTGACCAAATATGAAGCTTATACGACCAATTTCCAAGGAGGAGTTCGTTAAAGTTCGAGGCATGGAAATGGCAAAATTAGAGCCAAAATGTCACCTTCACTTCTAAATTGCGGACTTCCTGTTGGGTTTGCATCAATGGGCCCACAGACTTTTTTGTTCGACTCGGCATGATACACATGTGTGCCAAATTTCATACATGTAGCTCAAACGATGTGGTCGTAGGGCTGCATTTAACAAGGCATAGGTGGCGCTGTAGAGCCATTTCCCAGTGCTCATATGTAAAACCATTAAAATACAAAATTTTTCACCAGACCTGGCATGTGTGCAAAATTTCATGAGTTTTTGAGCATGTTTAGGCCCTCAAAAAGGCCCTTGTTTGGGGTGAATAATAATAATAATAATAATAATAATAATAATAATAAGAAACGGAGCAGATACAATAGGGCCTTCGCACTCAGTGCTCGGGCCCTAATAATAAGAAACGGAGCAGATACAATAGGGCCTTCGCACTCTCGGTGCTCGGGCCCTAATAGCTAGCACGCAGTACGGAAAAAGTCAGCATAACGAAAATAAACTCCACCTAAACTTGGTTCATATCTGACCCAGAGAGACTGCAGGTCATAACTTCTTACCTGAAGTTCAGTTCACACTTGGACCGGCGGCCGCCTCGGGTCTCTCCTCTTGCCTCCCTTTTCCTTCATCCACCTGCTGCCTCCACCACTTGCTAATGTTACTGAATCTGTGGAAGCTCCGCGAAGCCACCACACGAAGTAACGAGTAACGACCCTATCTAAATCCCAGTAACGAGTAACGCGTTCCTGG
>NW_024582576.1:377161-379337 GCF_018398535.1 Haplochromis burtoni
TTTTGGCATAATAACTAGTTACCGTGCTCGTTACCACAATAATAACGTAGTTACTGTAACGCGTTACTTAATAACGCGTTAGTCCCAACACTGGTATTAACATGCTGAACATGTCCATCTCTTCATGAGAACAGTGTACCTCTCCTCTCATGGCTGATTCCAGCAGAACAGCGTGCCGTGTCACAAATCTTAGATCATCTTAAACTGTTTTCTTAAACACGACAGTGAGTTCAGTATACTCTAATGGCCACTGTCGTCAGCAGATCTCAGTCTAATAGAGCACCTTTGGAAGGTGATATAGGAATCATGGATGTGCTGATGCATTCATAACTTGATGGACCCTTATTTGTAGCGCAAATCCAAACGCAGAGTTACAAAGTGCTTCAGAGTTTGATTAAAAGCCACACTTTAAAAATAACTTTACATTTTCAAATCAACCATACAGTCATACTAACATATACACATGCAAATGGTTCCAAACTATGGTGTGCTTTGGTCATCAGCCAATCACCTTAAAGTTAATTTAACTCCCAACATTCACAGTTTGGTTTCTATTCTTTGTTTTAAGTCAACCTTAAGACAACCAGTTGTGGCGTTCAACCTACATACTATTATTAAGCTGTATGAAGTAAACAGAGATAAACATGCCAATTAAAACTACAAAGCAAAACAAACTCATAATGAACTTTGAGTAACCAGTTTTTACCCAACAAACAACAACTGGAGCACAGCCAAAACATCTGGTTGGAGCTGTTAGATCTTTTGACTCAAGGAGTGCCAGAGCACAGACATGCTGTGTATTGAGATGCTGCAATTCTGGCTAAACATTATTGATGAATCATTAGTTTGAAAGGGCGAGTCTCTCCTGGAAGCCACTCATTATGTTGCCACGTGAAAGTGTGTGGAGGAAAAAGTTTGAGAATCAAAGAAGAGACCTCGAAAGAAAAGTTCAAGCACAACTTACTTTGTCACCTCTGCAGGCCTGGAGCAGGTGTGAATATTGGAACGTCACTTTGGTAAAGGCACAAAAATTGCCAGACAGCCTCCTCACTTCTGATGTCACAAACCTTAGTACGGGGAAGGGATTTCCAAACCTGTTTATCCATCTGCTAGTATATGCTATACTGGCACAGGACCCAGATGAGAAGCTGAATCATCGCTCTCGCTGGGAGAAAGACCTGGTGAATCTATGAAAACACTGCGCTAGATTAAATTTTTATTTCATTTTCTTTATCCTTTTTAATATTGCACAGAGCTACATTCATGCTACAGTGCCTCTGTGTTTTGGACCTGAGGTGCAGTCTGAGCCGTGCCATATGAGGGGATTAGCTATGTACAGAGGGAGCGTATCAGACTGTCTCCCAGACAAACTACAGAAAACACACCCTTGTCTTTGAAATCACCTGGCATGGCGGGGGCCTGCCTTCTCATTCAGCACTCAGAGGCTGGTTAGCAATGGGTCTGCCTGGAGGAGTCCAGTCTGTGTCTTTTTTCTCCCATTATTGCTCTTTGTCTACACGGAGAGGGTGCTGAGTGACTTATAAGGAGAAGCTGCATGAGTTGGCATCACGCCTGCTGTTACACATGCGCACACACACATGCACATGCGCAGAGCAGAGGTAAGTCTTAATCAGTAACACAGATGACCAGAAGGCAGGGGTGGAGGTCCATCAGTGACCATCTTCATCCACCCACATTACCACAGCTGGAGTCTGCACGTGCAGGGTTAACCTTGAACAGGAAACCTGGCAGTGTACAGTGTTTAGAAAAGTGCGTATTTCTCTTTTGTTCTGTGGTTTTGGTATTTTGGCTACATATTTTGTTTTTTGTACATATTTTTATAAATCTTTATGTTTATTTACTTTGTTATTTAAAAAATTTTTTTTCAATTCTATATATTTTATACATGTGTTACATTTACATTTTCATGTAGCTTTTAAAAAAAATTTTTTTTTGTATTTTGGTATCTTTACCTGTCTCATAAATTCAGGGCTACATCCTTTCTATAGACAAAGAGCTTATCTTGGAGCCTTCAGCTTCTTCTTTAGTACTTTCATAGGTGGATGTAGGAAGTAACAATAATATGTGATGATAATCTGTGATACATGAAATAATCTTATATTAATAGTAATAATGGATCTGTTCCTGTCAGGAAAATGCTTGTGCAGAGGTTTCC
>NW_024582576.1:380438-381041 GCF_018398535.1 Haplochromis burtoni
AAACAAACTGCAGCAATAAGGGCAAACTAGTGCACAGTTATGTTTACGTGAGCGTTATTTTGTATGCATTTGTACAGTTCGATAACTGTGAGAGTACACTGAGAGCATTTAGCTCTAGTAACAGGCATTTGTACCAGTGAGCATGAAAAAGTAGGGGAAAGACCTAGTATGTAAGCACTGACTGGTATATGTCTGTGTGTGTGTCTGTGTGTGTGTGTTTTTATGCTCGAGTGTATGAATAAACGAGTCAGTTTTAAACAGTAGCAATTTAAACAGTAAAAGAGTAGCACTATATTTATAAAGAATTACAAACAACAATTATTTGATGCTCAAATTAATTAATTAATATCCAGTTTATTTCCAATTAGTTCCAAATTCATCTTGAATTCAATTCAATTTTATTGATATAGCAGCAAATCACACCATCAGTCACTTCAAGGCTGTATGTATTATTGTATGGTAGATGGTATTATTGTATGGTACAATAATACATACAGAGAACCCAACAATCATATGACCCCCTATGAGCAAGCACTTTGGCGACAGTGGGGAGGAAAAACTCCCTTTTAAAAGGAAGAAACCTCCAGCAGAACCAGGCTCAGG
>NW_024582576.1:389372-508457 GCF_018398535.1 Haplochromis burtoni
TTTGTTTTGTTTTTTTAAATGTTGAAGCAGCTCTGCTCTCCATAGCATTTATTTGTTGGAGGAAATGCGTTTTGATCATCCCCATCTTCATTTCCAACATGATATTCTTATTCTTGGACTCTACTAGAGTAGCTTTGCACAATTCACAGTTCAAAAAAATGCTTCTTTATCTTACACAGAGCCCCTCTTTTTCTCCTCTGCCTGAAAAACAAGGGTTTTAGCTTTTTTTGCCTTTAAGCTAACTTTACTCATATTGATTAATATTAAAAAGACTTGCTATTAATGATCAAGGCTTTTTTAATATCATGGATTGGGTGTTCTTTTTATTTATGCTTTTTCTGGGGTCTATGATGGATAATTTGGAATTAAAATTGCATAAATTAAGATCTGATTACAAATATTAGTCTCACATGTTGCATTAATTTAATTAAAAAATGAGTCAGGTAGGTAGAAATACACCAGAATAGTGAAATTAATCTTGTATTTATCGTCTAATCTTGATCACATGTTCAGCGCTCATAAATAATATATTTGGAAAACAAAAATATTTGTGCTTATTATTTTGTTTATTTATTACAGAGGAAAAAACATGACACTCTTCCTCACCACTTCCATCCAACCATGTCCTTCAGGACTCATTTTAAGCTGCGTACAGAAGGATTCAATCAGTCTGCAGAACACACACATGCATCTGCTCCAGTGGCAATGAATGAAAACATCTGGCTGTGTTACTATGCATACTGAAATAGAAAAAAAAAACCTAAGATGAATGAGTCAGCGCTCTGAGCTGGACGTCTTTCTGAAATACAACTCTCCTGGTCTTCATGTGAAATGTCTTTACTTGCTCAAATTTGATCTTGTAAAAGTCGATCATAAAACTTATGGAAGAGTGTCAAATTTTATTGCGATCTAGATCAAACTCATTTTAGATATTTGTTTCTATGTGCTGCGTGTGTTATTTGTTATTCAGATGTGAAGTTTAAAAAAGTTTAGCCAAGTCTTCATTTAACAAATGTTATTTCTGGGGTTTTGTTGTGCTTCCTAATCGTCGATACTGTGGCGGTGTGTCACTGCACAGATCCTCCAGGGAAAATGTTTGTGCTTTTTCACATTTTGACTGTTGTGATTCATTATTTCTACTTTTCCATCTTTCACATGTTTCATTATCCAACACACACATTATTCTCTCCCACTGTGCTCCCTACTTTTTAATTCTTTGAAAGAAACATTTAATCTTCACAGTACTGCCAAAGTGCACCAATACATTGTGAAGTGCACATAGAGTCTGGATTTCCATTTCTCATACAGTACCGAGCAAAAGTCTTGAACCACCCCCTCATTTTTTTTTGTATTTTGCCAGGTCAGTCTGTGTTAACGGTGTTATTAACTGCATTCTTCAACTAAAGAAGTGGGAACAAATTATGTGGGGTTTTGTTTTTTTGCAATAGGCCGCAAGTAAATGTGTAAAGATACAATTTAAAATTGGTTCTTTGTTAAGTTTTCTGGTCCTTTCCGTGACTTAGGTGTCTGCTTATGTTTGAATGTTTCATAGATTAGTGTGAAGTGTCTTAACAGACAAAAACTGGTCAAATACAAGCCCTGGATTAAAAATCAGAAACACTTTAAAAAGCCTGGAGAGCTATTCCTTAATACCACTTTAAAGATTATAGGGAAGTCCGGATCCCTGGAAGCAAATAAAGAAATGAGGGATGGCTCAAGACTTTTGCACAGTGCTGTACATGTCATGTTCCCTGTTTTATAGCTCAACTCAAACTGACACGTTCTCACTAACTGCTTCTCATTTTCTCCACAGTAAACTTTGACCACTTCCAGATACTGCGGGCCATCGGGAAGGGGAGCTTTGGAAAGGTAATGTGGTCTCCATTTTTCATGCGACTTGTATATTGTTTGCCCTTAATTACCCACCACAGTCGTCATCTCTAAAGAATCAGAGCAAACTAAGCTAAATGCGCTGGGATTACACTTTAGTTCTCGTGTGCTGCTTAACAGAGCCGTCCTGTTTTTGCTCATTTAATAACAGTTATAAATGCAGCTTATGTAATTATTTCTAAAAAGTCAGAGGAGAGCCAATTTATATTTCATCTCACTCAATCTATTGGGAATTTTGACCCCACGTCTCAATTTAATTACAGAGTAGCACAATTCTGCGGCTCTATTTGTCATCGCGCGGTTGGGCTGAATAGAGGCAGGAGGAGAACTTGGCGTGTGTGTGTGCACGCTGCATTTTGTGAAACTAAATTACCCACAGTTCTTTTCAACCTTGTCACAGGTGCCAATATCACCGTTGGTGGCCATTGTTGATAAAACAGTCATTTTGGATTAACTTGTGGGCCTTTTATTTTGCCTCCTGCCGAAGAATTCCTTTGTGTACCAATTGAACGTCTGGATGAGACTTCAGTAATGAATTCAGGACTGTGTGTGTGTGTGTGTGTGTGTGTGAGAGATACACAATTCGGGCTCCAGAGATTGGAATAGTTTATCTTCATTTTAAATCCCAAATATCACTGCTAATATTTGTTCATTATACTTGTGTCTGTGCACGCCTGTGCAAATTCGTTGCTCTCTACAAAAACACTTTTCCCCTCTAAAAACATGTCCCTCTGTAAGTCATTGCCCAATGCTGAATACATTACCATGTGAATTTATGTTAATTTTTACTTATTGCTTTGTTCCCTCGAGCTGCTGTCACTTCCCTTATGATACTGAAGTGGATCCGCAGTAAGCCGGGAAGCATTATCTTTTTAGAATAACAATTTACACTCACTCTAGTTTCTTTGAGATGAACGCCACATGTAAATAAGTTTCATTCACATTGTCGGCTTTAAAATTCAAACTTAAAGAGTTTTTAAGTAAACTGGCTGAGATGAGACACGGACGATGCACCGGGTCCTCGTCTGAGCGCCGGCTTTCAGCTGTGCTGCATCTCTCCCCAGCCATGCACGCACAGACACTGTGCTACATTTACACAGTGAGACAGATGCTCACAGAGACGTCCAGATACATTTTGTCCTCGCTGGAGGTCATCTTGTGTGTGTTCTTTGGCCCACTGTGGCCTCACACCGAGCTCCTGCTGTTTTTTTGAACACTTTAACAGCACCAACCTTTAGCTTCCTGTTGAACACACTTAAGTGGGGGAGGTGTAGGAGGTAGTAAAACAGGTTTGGTTATCCTAATTTATAGTTGTCTTTATGTTAAGGATTAAAATAAAATTCACAAGAGAAAGGTGTTGGTGTGTGTGGTTGGGAAGAGAAGGGCGAAGCTAGAATGAAGCACAAACAGAGGGAGGTGTTTGCCTCTCGCTGTAGCGCTGTGAAACATGATCTGTATATTGCAGCTTGTGTAGGTGCTCCAAGAAAATGGGTTCATCGGCATGCGGCACTGTAGATGTGCACATATGCACTCGAGAAAGAGAGAGAATGCTTGTGTTGCTGAGCTCGTTCTTGCACAGCGGGGAGATGTGAGGTAGGTTGGGGCTACCTCATAACTCCCTGCTGTGAGGCTGCCAGAGGGGAAAAAGAGGAAACCGCGTCCTTCTCCTGAAACGCTCATTTTCCTCTGCTCACTTTTCATCTTTACAATCTCAGCACTTGGGTGTGTATCTTCTTGCAGCAGGCCTCTCAGTCTCACTCTTGTTTTATAAGAGCTCCTCCTTGTGTTATCTAGCTTAAAAGCTTGTGCAGACACCACTTTGACTCTTACTACAGAAGACGTACTCTGCCCCTGACTAAGCACCGCAAGGACTCATATCGCACTCTGGGACTTAAAGTGCCCTAATTGACAGCTGACAGATGCGCGGTGAAACCTTTACCTTCAGTCACCAGTTTAAAAAAAAAAAAAATGCACAGGGAGGCATGCCTGCTGGCAGCCAAAGATCCTGCATCAAAATTCTCCGAGCGTAGCCGCTGCTACAACTGCAGTCTGAAAATGTAAGCTGATCCTGGCATAATGACAGCGTGGGTTTGGGTGTTACAGTTTGTACCTGAAAAGTCTAATTTGTGCCCGAGTACAGGAGTACAAATAAAAGCTTGGGTCCAGAACTGAATTAGAGATAATGTAGGGCTGTTTTAGGTCCGAGCCGCTAACCTGACAAAAACGCAACACAACTGCTGGTAAGTGCGTGTTGTTTAAAACAGTTAGATAGTTGGAGTAGCAGGTCAGCGCTTTTAAAGGTTTATCAGAAGCCAAAACATTTTATAGGTGTGAAATATAGGACTGTGCAAAAGTTTGAGCCACACCTTATTTCTTTTTAACTTGCTGGGTAATGGGAAATGGGTGCATCAGTTTAAATTTGGAAAACGTACATGAAAATACACTATAAAAGGCAAAAACAGAGTTTACATAATGAGCTTGAGAGTCAATATTAGGTATGAGCATCTTTATCTTCAGCACACCCTGAGCTCTCTTAGGCACCTTTCTTTGGAATTCCTTTAAGTAGTCTTCAGGAATACTTCTCCGGGCTTCTTTAAGGACATTCAGAGCTCTTCTTTCGATATTAGCTGCCTTTTTGTTCTATTCTCTGCTAAGATGATGCCACACGGCTCAGGTCAGTCCATGAATGATGGTGTTTTGTTGTGTTTAGTAAGCTGCTGCCGGTCAGACGCTTTCCAGATGGTATTGCATGGGTGCATCAAAGTCTGGTGGTACTTTTCTGAGTTCATAATTCCATCAATTCTGACAAAATCCCCAACACCCTGGCTGAAATGCAGACCCAAACTATGACAGAGCTGTACAGTACAGAGCTTTACAGGTGGTTGTAGACATATTACCAGCAATTTGAACCAGAAATGTCAAATTCTGACCTGCTGCCACTGATTTTAGTCCAGTTCTTGTGTAATTTGGCATCTCTCAGCCTTTTCTCCCTGTTTCCCTTCCTTGATGATGGCTTCTTGACAGCCACCCTTCACTGATACCATGAGATGAGGCTTTGGTGAACACTAGATGGATCAACTGAAGGACCAGGTGCATCTTTCAGGTCCTGTGTCAGGTGTTTGCTATGAATTTCAAGTACTGTTCCTCTGGTGTACATAGATTTTTCGGCCTGTCCTCTTTTTTTTCTGTGCCCTACTTGTCCAGTCCAAAGAAATGGGAAGAAATGGTGTGTTTTGTGACAGGGTGCTAGTAACAAAATCACTAACAATACAATTTAAAATTGGTTCTTTGCTAAGTTGTGTGCTTTGTAAGTGGTTTTCAAAAGGAAACCAAAAATTTTGCTCTGGAAGTGATCAGTACAAGGACTTGACTGAAAATGGGTGAAAAAGCAGTCAATGTCCAAAGAAAAACTTTAAATAACCTTCAGAAAGTCTAAAGAAATGTTGCTCAAGAAGATCATCTGGCTCAGTACAGGCAAAATATAAAGAACTGAGGAGAGGCTCAAGACTTATTCACAGATAATCAATTAAGTTAATCAAGCTTCATCTGGAAGCATCCTCCTGGCTGCAAGAGCTTCTTGTTTTTGTCTCATTAACTGTCTGGTGCTGCTCACAGTAGTCTGCTGTGACGGGGTCCTCGAGGACTAATGTTACAGGGAAATCATTAGGAAAGTGCTTTGGACTGAGCTTTACTGAAATCTCAGTTTTCCCCCTGTCGGAGAGCTCCACCACCTCCACCCCTCCTCCTCCTATTCCTTCTTTTTAAACGTCAGTGCAGGTACCGTCTCCCTCCCATCCCTGTATTTTTGTTACATAGAACTTAGTGGCTGTGCTCACTGTTCAATTCAAGTTGGTTTAAGAGAGATGGTAGTTTTAAAAAAACACAAAAACAAGCTGTTTTGGTAAAGCAATATATAGGATTATTAAAGATAAAATATGGCATTAATTTTGTTTGAATTCCTGCCGTCTCTCTTTACTTCTCACTCTGTTTTGAAGCGTCTGCCTTCCAGCAGATGGGGGAGACTGTAATGGCAGCTGCTTTCCAGGAGGCTGTAGCTCATCTGTATCATGACAGCTAGGCCTGTTGGGCCAAATACATCCTAAGAGTAAGAGTAATTTCCTGCTGTCTCTTTTCCTCTCTAACTTTTCCCTGTGTGCATCAGACTTTCGCCCCCCTCTTCTTTGTCACTCCAATGTTCTCAGCTCAGGCTGCATAGGAAGCTGGCATTTCTCTTGCTGGGCTTATTAAAGCCTGTGCTTTAGAGCTCTGGAGGGGGGCTAACACTCGAGGGGGACATGACAGTCATTGGCAGCGACAGCAGTTTAGTGACAGCTTCCTAATGTCAACAGTCACATGGACAGGTAAACATCTAAACAGATAGAACAGAGGTGGATGGAGAGAGACAGGGAAGGTCAGAAGCTGTGGATGAACTCAGCCGGCGGTTCCTGCGTCGTCTTTCCCTGTGCCGTGCAGATGCTTCAGTGGGAATAAAGCCTCATTAGGATGGAAATGGGAAGGCAGACGAACAGAGACAGCTGCTGGAAATGAGTGGGAGTAAAAACGAGATGGAGATGAGGGAAACTGACACCACAAGAGGCTGTGACACTCATCATATCTATGGAAAGGTCAGGAGGTGATCAAGCCTTCAACGTTTTCAACTTTTTTCTGTATTTTTAAACCTCCGTTGGGCTCCCAGACGGCCAATCAGTCCTCCTGTCTCTAAAGACTGACAGTAGCTGCTTTTTACTTCTCATCCCTCCCTTCTTTGCACCTCTCAAAACTAACTCTCATCTTTACGTCGATGAAAGTTGGTTTTGCAGAGTTCATCTCGCAGCTCAGCCACAGCATAGCCCTCGGCAACCAATTAGCCTAGAAATGCGCGCTCTTCCGTTACACTACACCTCTATAGGTTTCACCGAGTAAACCTACACTGCACAGCAACATAAAGAAGAATAGCTGCTTTAACATACCACGCTTGATATTCCCTGGTTTATTTATTTCAACGGTATGATTTCAACCATATTTTTTTTTATCTACAAGAAATGGACCAGCAGATTGTGAAATCCAAAAAAGAAAAAATAGGCCATTTGGAGGCGTTAATATTAACATTCCTGCCAACAAAATATAACTTATAGGGTAGAAAATGAGAATGGCAGCATTGCTGCGAGCCAGAAAGCTGTCATGACCTCTAAATTCTCCGCTGGAGCCTGAATCTTATTTCATCACCGTCCAACTTTGCCAAAGTGTGCCTTCGTACATAGACGTATTAATCATCAGGGTATTCTGGGTATTGCTGCATTTCTACTAATAATAGGGTTAAATTCTTGGTTGTCTTCATTATCATTCCAACCACTCTTCCCCAGAGAATAACACAAGTATCAGTATTCTCATGTACAGCATCATTATGTACCTTCTACAAACAGGAGAGAGAGCTTTGTTCCACCTCCACATTTTTTTGATATCTGTGCAGAAGCATGGAGAATGGATTTCAAAACTGTGACAGTAGCCAGCGTTTTTCTTCAGATAAGGTTACATTTTCTGATTAAAACTGATAAGAATCTGCGATCAAATAATTCTCATTTGACATTAAAAGGTCAGATAAGTTTTTCCGTCTGCCTGCAAACTTTGTGTCCTTTGATCAGCGATGCCGTGCCCTCAGGCTGGACCTCAGGAAAGATAAGAGTCTTTAAGATATTTATGTCTTTGCAACCTTTGAAGATACTATAAATTGACAATTTTTGGGTGTGAGTGCCTTCAGTATGACAAAATTAAGTAACAAACCATCCAAAAGAAGGGTGTGAAGCTGACTTTGTAGTTAAAGGAGTTATAGGGGTTGATTTTCTTAGTCTTTGGATGCGCTCAACCACATTTACCAGAACAAAGTGATCTGAAATTGATTTAAAACTTTCCATATTTAGAGTTGACTAACTGCCTATTTCTAACTACCAGTACCTGATGAGATATGAACTGATACTTTGTGTCGTCATTGCAAAACTGTTGAGTTGTTCGCCACAGAGTTTAGTGTAACAGAGTAACTCTGTACTGCTCTTTATTTTTGGGGGGAGTTGGCAGCACAGTAACTGCAGCTGCATTAGCTGATGCTGTGTCCCATTTGTCAAATGTAGTGGTTAGTCATCATCCTAAAGGCTATTTGTCTTTGTCAGCTTGGAAATAAGAATGAAATAACAAGTCTGCCAGCATGATGTTTGCATACTGCTTATGTGCTGTAGTAAGAGCAGAAAGCCTGCCAGTTAACGTAGGCAGGGCTTACCGACACAAATCAATCAATCAATGCCTTTGTGAAAGCTTGTAATACTGACGGGTCGGTCAGCGGTCGGTCTCACAAGGGAATGAATGTGGAACTAAGTTACTTTTGCCCAGAGAAGGACACCTCAGCTAGAGAGAGGACTGGAGCTGTGACCAGTCAGGATTATGATGATGTCAAATACCTGTAGTTAACAAAGGTAGCAAACTAGGTATATCGCACATTCTCAGTGAAAACAGCGATCAGTTTTACATCTTACAGACTCACTTTTAATAAAAGTCCAAATTCTCCTTTGCTGGATTATTGTTGGTATTACTTTCATAATAACAAAAGCATTCCTTTATTGACTTTTCAGGATTAATCCATTATTTTTGGCAGTGGTGTGAGTGGAAAACCATTGAAAAGCACCTTTTTTTTCCTTTTTTTGTTTGTTTTTCAGTTACGGGCTTGCCCAAACTTAATCTGGTCTTTAAGTCTGACATCATTTGGTCGTTTCAGGGTCCAAACTTCGCTTCAGATCCCAAAGTCAAACGAACACTGCGGCATCACTGAGCGTTAAAAGCTGTCTAAATTCTTTCATCGTTAATCAAGTGATCGGTGTGAATGCTTTATCAGGTTTAACATTGAACAGCGGTAATAAAAACAGAGAAAGGTCAACAGTGATCACTGACTTCTTTTTAAGGGCTTGTTCAGATTAAATACAGCAAGATACAAAGCATTAAAAAATGTTAGAAACACAACGGCCTTAATAAACGCAGAGTAGTTTGGACCCGAAAGTCACTTAAAGACCGGATAGTGACTGCTGGCTTAATTGATATTTAAATTTCCTGAACAGTGGCATCAGCTCCAAACTGACATGGCCAAAATGTCAAGTGTGAACTCCACCAAATATGTTCGTACGGACGTAGCCGCCGAGAATGAAAAATTAAGCCAAAGGCGAAGTGCCTGTGTTTATTTATTTATTTATTTTAAACTCCCAGCAGAGGGAAACTTCTCTGGTTGCAAAGCACTAGAGAAGTCTTTTGGAAACTGCCTTCAGCTCTCTTGCCCTGTCCACATTTTCCCGATGAGTTTATGGGCTCAGTCACTCGTTTCAGGTCATGATGAATAAATTATGAAGTACATTTTGCAACTAAAGGTCATCATTAGAAAAGCCAGGAAGGACAGCTATTCAGGGTATGGCCAAGCTTCAGGCTTATAAGGGGACTTAACTGTGGATGACATCACGATGGCTACGTCCATGTTTTATATAAAGTGTATGTTTCTTGTTTTTGTGATATATAACAAGATAGCAGATGGCAAACTGCGAGTTATATCATGTTGATGAATATGTATGAGATATTTCCACTCTTAATGGAGCACTCAGCTACACCTCAAACAGCTTCAGTAAACCCATAGTGGAGATGAGCCTTCAGGCCCTTTTTGTGCATCTTTGGTCTCCATTACCTTCTTTGATGCATGTAATCCTCATTATGTGGTCCTTACATTTCCTCGCCTTCATACACGAACGGCTTCAAACGTCTGTTTTATATAAACTAGAGGAAAGCACAGACAGGCAAGTGTGTCTTTACAATTTTTGTATTAGTTTATCATTGTGTATGTAAAGTGTTTCTTAGTTTAGTGCATTCAGCACAGATCCTCTTTTATTTTTTCCTCTCTCGTTTCTGAGAGGACAACCGGTGTTTCACTTTAATGTGACAAATCCAGATTAAATGCATCCACAGCTTTTGTCTGTGTTTCTGTAAAATCTTGTGCTTTCATTTCTTTGTTAAATTTATTCTGTCATAGCAGTCCCATGGATATGGCTCATGACGAGAACTGAAAGATTAATTAGTTTGGCAGTCAACAATACTTTAATCTTTCTACATTAAATCACTATAGAACCACACTGATTTGCTTGTTTACAATTTCCTGTTGCAAAGAGGCAGCGGCTGCTGTCTGTCAGCGCTTCAGAACATCTTAGAACCAACAGTTAGCTGGTCTGTACATTAGTAAAATAGGGCATGTATTAGGGTTGGGCGATATGTAAAAATATTCCAACTGACAATCGTCAGTCCAATAATCAACAAGACCTTTTGATGGGCGGACTGATTCATGCATTTACAACACAGAAGAAGTCCAAACATGGACGAACTACTTGCAAAAACAAAAATAAAGTTGCCAGTGTGGGATTTCGTTGGCTTTAAACCGGATGAAAGAGGTTTGAAGGAGCATGTTTAAACCGGATGAAACCTAAGAACGTAACCAAAGTGGTGTGCCGCTTATGCAGACGTATAGTGCGAGCACGACTAACTTGCATGAGCATTTTATCTGCCCATGTACAAATGCTTTTTTCTGAACATAGGCTACTGCCTTTTTTTCTTTCTGTTGTGAGTTTGAGTAAATGAAGCGCTACATTTGGGCGCACTGTGAGGCGGGTGCATTTGCTCGCAGATGAAAAAGGCTGCTGTTAAAACAGCGCTCCTATTATTATTTTTTTTTCTGTTGACTGCTTCTATTAGCTCCATCGTTATTAGCAAACTTACTCATGGGCAAAGAAATAAATAAATCGTCCTTGTACAAACGATGGACGATAGGCTCAGCCTAATCTGCATTGTTATTTTCATCTTTGTTCATCAGATTTTTTAAAATTTAAAAGTGACACACTTGATAAATATCAGTCACTTGCAGTCAATTCCATCTTATATGTTGATATGAAGATATCATTCAACACAGCCAGTTGTGACCGATACCAACATTCAACCAATATGTTGGTTTATTCCTAAATGATAAATGGGACTGAAAAAAAGTAGTGAAACCAACTGGTTGACTGGTCACGTACATCCTTTATCTACTGTCACTGTAGCCACAGCGCCAAAAGTTCACTGACTCGAGCTAGTCAGATATGCAGAACGTGCCCTTAAACGATGAACTGAACTTTTGAGGTGTTAGTCAGACAAATAGGGCTTTTGAAGATAGCACTGCATGTTGAAAAGTTAATACATTTCTGTAGAGTTTTGTAAATGATGCCTAAAGCAAATCATTTCCTTTGGAGAGCGAAGCGCTCTCAGTCTGCTAGAATAATGTGTTGTTATGCAGGTGTGCTTGTGCTGCAAGTGCCATCATTTATATGTATTTATATCTGTACTTGAGACTGTTCTTATACTAGAGAAGAAAATGTATCCCTCTTTCTTTTCTTTTTTCTTTGCTTGTATCACATAGCTTCATTTTGCACAGCTAAGCCTCAGAGAAGTCCGGTATTAATGGTCATGCCTACCGTCTTCCCGCAGCTGAGCAAATGGATGGCCGAGCTCAGTAAACACGTTCATTTCCTGCAGGCTGACAGCAGCCGCTGTGGAGCAGGAGACATCCAGTGGAATGAACCAAATGAAAGTGCAAATTATTCTTTCTTCTCCCAGGATGACATGTTTATCCGACCCTGAAACTGTGTTTTCCTCTCTCGACTCACTCAAAGCACTCTTACCAGAATGAAACGTGGGTGAGAGGAGCGTGTTTGGTGCAAGGGAGTGGGCGCATTTGCACGTTTCCGGGTTACCCTTTACTTAGGCACGTCTTTCTAAATCATTCTTACCAACAACAGGCATGAGCTGAACGTTAACCTGAGCCAATGGAGAATGCACAGTACATTTCTGGAGAACTTAATAGAAAAGACACGGGCTGCCCTCCTTCTCTTCCCCCCCGTCATCCCTCTCTGGACCAGTGTCCCTCTCTGTCCATGTTTCACCCGTGTGCCTCAGTTAGAGGCTTCTGGCCGACTTGGCACTTACCTGACCTAGAAAACACAAAATCTGCAGCTTCCTGACTGAGCCCACTAAATTTAACACCCAACCTTTTTCTCCTCGCTGCAAGCCTTGTAGTCCCTGGAGCTTTAGGCCTTCTGACAGCAATTGATAGGACTGCTAACTATAGCAGAACAGTGGAGAGGACGAGGCGGTGGAGGAAGGTGGATCGGAAAGGTAAACAACATACAGCCATCAGTGGGATTTAACAGGGACGCTCTGCTTTGAAGCGCGACATGAAAGGGCTTTTTTGTTACCAAGTGATATGTTCAGCTAATAAGCATTTAATAAGTGCATGTGTTCAAGGAGTGCGTAACACTGAGATTAACCAGAGGGAGGCCTGGGTAGAAAAGAGCCGGAGGCTGAGGCAGATGGTTGGGGTGCAGAGCTAGATCAGTATTTTTTCTTTTCTTTTCTTTTTTTTTTTTTAACATATGAAAGATTTAGAGTGGAAGAAGGCAGATTTGGATTTATATACTGAGATATAAACTCAGAGTTTTAGCCTGCAAAATCACAGAGAGAGTGGCTGCAGGTCAGTCTCCTCTGAAATGTTACGGGACTGATTTCATCAATATATTAGTTGATACAAAAAAAGGTGAAAGAGTGGTAGTCTGTCTCAAGACCTCGTATCTTATTATTAGGGTTTAATAATGTTATTATTGCTATCCTACACTAAAAGGTCATTCGTGGTTCTTGATCCAGCCGTTGGCAATTAATTTTCCCAAATGGCCACATGAGAAACTAGGACTGTTGTGAAGGGCTGCAAAACTAAGCTTATAAAGAAATAGAAGTGAATATTGTGCAGAAACGAGTTGGCTTAGTGACCTTCCACAACTGGGACTGTTGTGGAGGGCCATAACTTTCCCAGTAACCATCAGTCAATCTGAATAATATACAGTATATTTGTGGGTTACAAAGATTAGTTTCATTGCTCTACTAATAGAAGCGCATTGGGCCAGCACGTGCAGTACAAGGACCTGAAACTGAATAGAATTCAGCCCTTATTAAATGTGTCTTTTGCTTTTTAAATTGTTCTTTCCAGCAAGTTTAGTTTTCTGCTGTTTGTCCTAATGAGCACACTCTTCTTTATAAATTCAGTTCAGTATAATGCATAAAAGAATCCATAAAATGGTAAAAATATATGTTTTGAGAGATTGTCTCCCATTTGCGGTTAGCGGTGTCATCTACAACAGATGGTGAACTATAAAACAACAAGAATAAAATTTCTACAGTTTGTTTTTAGTTCAAGCTCTTAAGTTGATATGAATTCATGGGTCTGGGCGTATGAAGCATATTTAAACATAATAAAACCATCGCCAGTGCCAATATGAGAGCCAACCACTCTGAATTACTTTTACTCTTATACTTTAATGCAGCGTGTAAGATTTTATGATGCTAACTGAAAGCATTTAGCGTCTTATAAAGCATCTGCTTTATCACCCTTATTGATGATAGTTTACAAAATGAACATCATGACCTCCAAATCCGGTTGTTCAGTCTGACGTCACTAGCCGTGTCTGGGCCTAAACTCCGCTGCAGGTCCATATATCAAACGATCACTATGGCATTACTGAGAGTTGAAAAACTGTCTAAAGTCTTTCATCTTTAATAAAATGATCAGCGTTCTGCTCTACCAGGTGTAACAATTGAGTTTAACATCCAGGCATCCATGAAAACGGAATTTATGACATTTAACGGAGTTAGAAGTTAGCAGGGAGTTAGCTCGCTAGCTTCTATCTAAATACAATATAGCATGTCCTGACTGCGGGGTTTTGGAAACAAATTAAAACGTACAGCTCTGCTATCACTTCCAGCATAAATGAAGACAGAAAACTAAACAGCAGTGACGTTTGTAGGGTTACTGAAGTTGGGCTAGCTGGTATATAATGATGTGCTACGTGACCGCTAGCGACACAGCTATGTTAGCATAATATAAACAAGCTAACTTTTTTTCCACTCGATAAAAGTTAACGTGAGTGTTCTCGGTGGTCAGGAACAAATGTAATCGCATGGCAGGATGCTGTAAAAGGACCAAACTTCAGCCAGGAGAACAACTGAGATAATCCATCCACAATACGAGGTTAGTCATTCATATACTGCTGCATGGGCTGGGCTGTAGTTACATCCTAAGGTTTTAAAAACTGAGCTTAAATAAATGATTAGCGGTAATAAAAGCCGAGGGAGGTCAACAGTGATCACTGACTGTTTTAGGAGCTTTTTGAGATCAAATAGAAGAAAATACATAACATTAAACATGTTAACAACACAAAAGCCATATTAAACGCAGACTACTTTAGACCCGGAAGTAGGATTCGTCGCGTCATCACTGAACAACCGGATAGCGACTGAGACCATAAACTCATCAAGAGAGCATTTTCTGAGGTCTGAGAACAAGAGAGCAGAGGTCTGTCTTAACATGGAGCTCGTTTTGCAACAGGACTTGGCCCAAGTTTAAGGTAATTCCGCACTGGCTTCACTTTTCAGACCCTGAAGATACGTCCATGTTTTATAGAAAGTTTATGGCCACCATAAATCATCTTGTAATGCCTGGGGGCACAACCTCAGTCATGCTTTAGATTCAATTGTGTGTCCTTAAGCAATTCTCTTAAACTCTGAGCTTTGTGCTTATTATTAAGGCGCTCTGCCTTACTGTGATGTCTAATATATATATATTGTAAAAGCCATGAGTAATGGTACTACATGTGATGCGATCTCTTCTCGGTGATGGATGACACACATTATTAAAAGATAGTAATGAACTTCCTGATTTGCTATTTTAAGCATCGTTTGAGGCTCTTGCCAATAGACCTGTCAGTCTTCAGTGTTTTCCACTCATCTTCTTTCATAATTCTTTATTAAGTTAATAAGGAATAAGGGAATTGAAAAAGCTTCTCATGGTGTACTCGGCTCTTTAATACCACTGAACTTTTTTTTTTTGTATTTACCTCCTTGAGTGGAGACGTGCTAGGTTACATTCAGAAACCTTTCCCCCTCCTTAGCTCAACTAAATCCAGCGCTCTTCACTCCAGAGACTGAATCTTTTTTTCTTTTTTTTACTGTGAATTCTCCAGTGCCCCGTGGAATCATTATCCAGTGACCTCCTGAATTAACATCCTCCACCCGTTCGGCAGCTGAGGTTAGAGCTGGACAGATCATCTCAGTGGAATATATAATTAGTCTCATGATCTGCAGTAGATGGGTCGTACCAGCAGATAGGTCACATTGAGTCCCAGTGGAATTTTTCCCAGCAAATTTAGGTAGGCTGCATTGTTTAAATAGAAACCTGAATCGTGGTTTCGTTCACATTTGAACGCTTGAGACACTGTAATACACAGCAGCTGCTGCGCTGGCCTTTTCTTCTACGGCAATATTAATTACAGCATCCTTGAATAATCTCTTTCACTTGGCTCTTTGCAATGTGCACTCTGCTGAAAAATTAATGAATTTATGTTGCCTTTTTTTCTTTTTTTAATGGATTATTTCTGGTTTTAAATCAGAGTTTACATGTAGCTGCTCCCTTCAGAAGCCCCACTGTTAATCTGTAATTGCTGCTCGTATCGCCTCATTAAGGATCCTCAAGTTTCTAGAACATATGGGTGAATAACTGAGCTGCCTTTATTTAGACTGTTGGATGTTTTCATGTGCTGTTCAGTCGTAGGTACGTGTCTCTTTGCTTGCCAGGCGCCCCTGGCTGACCCTACGGAGATCAACTCCAGGAAGCAGCCCGCCAAGCTCCTTGTTATTAGTGTCATTCGCCTCTCTTCGTCCTTATTAAATAATGATTGTGCTGCAAAAACACACACACACAAAAAAAACAAAAACAAAGTTGGTTTCATGCTCCAGAGCTCAAAACTATTAAAAGTGAGCATCTGAGCTGTTGTGATGCAAAGCATGGATTCTGTGAGGCAGAGACAGGCAGGTGCTCTCATCTGTGGCGCTACTCCTTGCCTTTAGATTCCCCCTGCATCCAATAGCTTCTAACAGCACATAGAGAAATATACGGAGAAACGGCGTGGTCCCTGAATTAATGCTTATTGTGTGTGTCTGTGCGCTCGTCTGGCCACCTCTAAAAAGCGCTCTGTAGGAGAGATAAACAGGTGCTATGTGCAGCTGGTGGTCAGAGATTACAGCCAGCGTTGAGACAGCATCTCACCCAGAGCCAGCGCCGCCGTCCTTCCTGCTGCTTGGAGACATGAAATCTAGAGCCAAGTCTAAACCCTGGACAGAGCCCATATGAACAGCTTTTTTTCTTTTCAGTTGTGTTTGCTCATTAACACTACCCTTCAAATCCCCTGGTGCACGAGACTAAAGCGGTCTCATAGCTGCACTGCTGAATTCAATAACACTCGGACTGTTTCTGTATGTTTGCGATCAGTAAATGCAGCTGGCTATTTGTCACTCCCATAACTTGCTGGGCTCAAAGGAAACACAATATAGAACAGTTTTCCATGTTGACAAATCCCAGTGAATTAACACAAATTGTCTGTGTATCCAAAAGCTCATATTGCTCGTAGCGTTTTCCACTGACAGAGATTTCCTCAGTAAATACTCGCCGCTTATAAACTCTATTTACTCACTTTTAGTGATGTTTGTTGTAAAGTACAATTCCTGCTGATGGGAATTTTGGTTTGTTTTTAAAGAAAATAAAATACATCATGACCTTTATTCAACTGGATTAAAAGGTCAAGTTCGTGAATGGTTTTCATCATACCTAAAGTTTTAGATCTGCACAAAATTTAATCAGGTGGTCCCTAAGGATCTGTCCTAGGTCCATTACTTTTTAATCTTTACATGCTGCCACTTGGTACTATCATGAGGAATCATCATATATCATTCATACACAGTTGATCTGACCCACTGTTCACAAATTAAGAAGCTGCGTTGGCTGTTGGATCTCTTGAAAGTTTTTAGAACGGAACAGAAATGAGATGGAAATATTTGTTGTTGATCCACAAAGTCAAAGACAGAAGACGTATTCATGTTTATCATCTCGTTCTCTGAAACACAAGCAAGTCAGGAACCTCGGGACTATTTTGGACCGCTCAGTTTTTACAATCATATTAGTAAGGTCACCAGTGCCGCTTCCAGATCATTTGACTGATCACTGAATCCGATCTGAGGGTGTTTTCACTGCGGCCCTGTTGTTTTTGTTTGTTTTTTTTAAAGCTACCTGCTGACCTGAGGTCAGTTAAAGCTTCTTTCTTTGTTCCGTGTAATCTTGTTTTTTTATTGTTTTTATGTTCATTAAATTCAGTTGTTCCACAGTTTCCAACCACTGGCAATTGCTCGTGCGTCCACTAACTTCATTATACATGTTTGATATGAACATTCAACATAGTAACAGTGCATTTTTAGACAGTAACTACAGAAAATGTAATAGATTGAATTTAAAATTTAAACTCTAGACTCTCTAGAGTTAGTTGGAAGTAGCAGACTGGGACTAAGAGCCATAGTGTTTGGGGAAGTCAATTATGTGACTGCTGCTGCAGGGAGCAACCCTACAGATTTTTATCATTTTATCTGAACGTCGATAGATTTAGCCAAACGGCATCATCAAATCCCAGCAACATGTCTTCCAAAACTGTGTCTGAGATAAAAGTAAAAGCTTCCAAAAACTCTCCACTGTGCTAGTTTTTGCTAAAGGATCCACAGGCATGTTTCTGTTACTTTTTCAGTTTTAGGAAGTTTAAATAAGGCTGGGAAACACGTTGCCATTTTCCAGCCAGCTGCTGTCGGTCCAGGCAGTGCCACTGAAGCAGATTAAATAGATATTTAAGTTTAAATGTGTGCACGAAATGCTTTCTAAAGTTTCCTGATCATTTTGTTTATGCTGAAGTAACATTTCCTGGGACTCATTTATTAGGCAGCACTGTTCTTTTCTTTTTTCTCTCTTTTTTGTTTTTGGATGACTCTTGCTGGCTGGAGGCTGGTCAGTCCAGAGCCTGACGTGGCCGCTGTGCCAATTTATTAGCCAGCTCTTCTCCCAGATGCACAGCTGGCCAGCCAGCGGACAGATCTGGCACCGTCCTCAGATTTGCCCCTCTTCCGCCCTGCTTGTTTGAAAACAAACTGACCTTTATCTCTGACAAATATTCAAAGCAGTCTGACTAGCAGGTGTTCCTAAATTAGAATTTAACGAGAGCCTGGCCAGCAGTGTTAACGATAGCCTGACTCACACCGACCGTTAGCGTTTTAGAGATAATGTTACAGAATAATTAGGAACATATGAGTGTCCACGACTGCTCTGAGAGAACTTGTCTCAGAAGGTATCTCTTTATGGCACCTCAGTCCCACACTCTGCAATTGCGGGGATCTTCCATCTCGACTGATTTAATTCTAGGTGAAAACGTCTCCATTCATATGCAAATAGCTTGCAAAACATTCCACCTCACACCTCTCGTCTCCAAATTGTCACTTTTTTCTGCTCCATACTAAACTGGTCTAATGCATTGAATTGCTAATACACTCTATGAATAAATGAATAAATCCTTTTTAAAAGTCATCATTTCACTCCGCTGACCGGCTCCTGAGGATTCCAGATAACACGAGGTTAGTGGAAGATGACTGATAATTTGATATCTGATTGGTTTGGAAATGTTGTGTTTTTACATTCTACGATACTGACACACAATCACCAATAAATACATTTCAAAGTAGCTTTGTGCAATGCAGGGTAACAGAATATGGCCAGCACAGAAAAGCGTGATGAGGAAAACATCCATGCAAACTGATTTTTCATGTATAAAGTCGGACACTATTTATAACCTTCAGCTCCCCCTGTGCCCCCGTCGGCTCTCTTTGCAGATGGATTATACATGAACCCAAAACTGTAAACCCTGCGGTCCTAAGCAACAAGCTGTGAACCTGAGATATTTATCAATTTGTACATTATAAACATAATGTGCCGTAGAAATATTGTTAAAGTAAAAAATGTAAAGAGAAACTGAAGATTTCTGAGATTTCACTTGCTTTGCTTTGGTGACCTTTCAACCCTGAACATGAGAACAGATTTCAGTCAGACCACTTACATTTGAACTGTTGCATCACAGCAGCAAAAACAGTCTCCAAGCGCATCACATCCCACAAATATGATAAACACAGAAACTGGACAGAGCTGAAAGAGAAGGAGTTACAGTATTATTTTATTTTTTGCTTTTCATGTGCACATTGAAAAAAAAGTGCACATCCAGCAAAACCAGTGAAAAAATGTAAAGCACACGATTCTTAATCAGCGCTGTCATTAACTGAGCACATGCTGTGTACAGCCATTCATCATCTTTACTGTTCTCTCAGTCAAGACTTCAGACCTCAAGATTTCACATTTACTGATAATTTTAATCATTCGACGCGCTTCGCTTGGAATATGTAAACTAATGAGAACACTTGTTTTTGGGTGAGTCATCACATCAGATTGAATCAGATCACATCATCACGTAAACATGATGATATCTTGTATAATGTGGTGTATATGTTATATTAGAAATCATCATTATTTCTGCAGATCATATCAGTAAGGAAGCTGAATAAATATTGATTGATAACGGGGTCGGATTAAATACGCGTGCACTTCTTCTCACTCCTTTTCGATATGGAACTGAATCAGGTGAAGCGATATTAAAACGTATTTTGCTTTATTCTGTAAAGCGTTTTTTCCCCCCCTTTTCTACGCTAAACGAACTTCTGTGTATTGTTTACATGATCGGTATTGAACACAAAGCCATGTTGTGCAGGAGTTGCGGATGGGGGACCATTTGGGGGGGGTAAGGAAAAGAGAAGAAGCAGCACTTTCTTTAATAACACTTATAGGAAGTCTAGAGTATCTCTAAAAATTTATTGTGCTTCTTGTTTGAAGAAAGAATCGGTGTAAGCGCATCTGAAAATCCCGCTTTTATCTCTAAAAACCTACGAAAAGGATAGAACGGCTTTTAAGTAACTACACTGTGGAGTCGAGGGGAAACGCAAACATCTAGTTTCTATTCTCCAGTGTTGATCTTTTCTACTTTAATAAGTAAGATTCCATTTTTGAAACGGCTTTCTCAAAACGAAATGTGGCTGCCTTTATACTGTCTGTTTAATTATGTTCTATAAAACCAACAACAGGTACAAAACTAAATAAAATTAAATAACTTTAAAATTTGCATCACTGAATAAATTTTGTGACACAAACCGTAGTAAAATTAATAAATCGTGTTTTTGAAATTCTGTCTTTAAATTGATGTTATTGTATTCCACATTGGCGTGCAGTAATATACCAACAGTTTTAACAATAACAGCAGACTTGGCAAACAAACAGGAGACGAAGAAAGGGTTTGATGAATGTTAGCTACGATGAGCTGGTGAGCGTGATGGGAGGGGGGGAGGCGGGGGGTGAACTTGAAGATCCAGATGGAAGCAAATGGAGAGGCAGCGAGTCAGACCTGGCACACATTAGAGCTCTGTGCTCCAGGGGAAACCACGAGTACAATTAAGTAGATGATGTTTTACACAGTAATGGCTTTCCTCCTGTCACTGTTCACATAATGTCTATTTTAACACCTCATTAAGCTTGGTGTTCAGTCTTGAAATCATTCTTTCCCAGCAAATCAAGAGGAAAAACTCTTATTTCATTGGCAGAAGTATGTAGCTTCTTGAAGCCTCTTTATTTGTTTGTAATGCAAACATAATTTAAACATAGCAGCGAAGGGCTCGGTAACTCATTTCAGGACGGTATCATCATATTTGTGAAAAGTGTTGCAGCATGCACAGCTGCACAAACATCCATCTGGATGGAGGCGAGGGATAGTTTCTCTTCCCTCTGGCATTTTTTCCCTCTGTTTTCTAAGACTGAAAAAATAAGAAAAATGCTGTGAAGGGTGTTTTTTTTGCAGTGCATCAGGGCCAGAGTGCTATGTAACAGCCATCTGTGTGGATCTGACTGTAACGAGCAGACCTGCGAGAAGATCCTTGGTGGACAATTCAATCCAGCAATGGCTGAGTGTCTATAACAGAAATAGGGAGGGGGGGTTAGCATTAAATGCTTCATGGGGTTGGCAAATGTTACAGTCAGTGCAGCGGTGGCCAAAACAGCTGCTTAGATTTTGTCCTTTAGGTAGTCGGACAGTGACTGATGCTGAGATTTATGTGGTTTTTCTAAGTTTCACATTCACTGTGTTAGCATGCACACAAGATGCCATGTTGTTGGAAGAAATCCAGTTAAGGAGGAAAACCAGAGGACATTTTTAAATGTAGGTGGTCGGTAATCATATTCCACCCCGGCCCCTTCCTTGGCTTTAAAACAAGGCTGGCATCTTTTAAATGTGTTTACAAGGATGAGTAATGGTGTTCCTGCTGACCTGCTGCCACTGTGATACTCTCCCTGTGCCGGGTCTTTTTGTCATCCACACACACACATTTGTTGGAACCCAGATAAACAAAACCAAGACGACGGTCTCTAATAGAAATCGAGCTGCAGTACCCACATTCCAATTAATGAATTCGGTTTTTATGTGTAAAGATCGTGACAGTGGGGTGAGGCTGGCTCCTCTCAAATAATGGATTTAATCCAACTTTACTGTGTTTGTTCCTTTTTGTAGCACATGAAGCAGCTCTCCACCGGCTGGAAGTTCTGGATAAAGGGAGCCTGAAGCTAAAAAACAAAATGATGTAGAGAAGTAGTTCACCAACCTGACCAATGAGCCAGCCAGTAGGGAAACCACGAGATGGGAAGGGCATTGGGTAGCTGGTTAGCCACCATTGAGCTTTCAGGATAAAAGCAAGGGAATTATACAATTAGATATCATGTCTTTTTTTTTATTTTTTATTTTTTTTAGATGACAAAATAAAAGCATTTTTTAAGAAAGATGCTAAAACAAGTCGCCTATTACTTGGGTGAGCCGCCAAGTTAGCATATTTGTCTGCAGGCATGTTCGTGTGATGTAGAAGAATTCGGTTTGAAGAAAGGCGATATTTTTGCAGAAGCTACTGTAAATGTGTATTCACCCTCCGGCTCATTTAAGCATTTTACTGACGGCGTCGCGCGTTGGTGGCATCCCTGCTCAGCAGTCATGCAAATTAGCCCTCACCATCCTTTGGAGACGGCTAGAAAGCCACATCAAAAGGACTGATTCTGATTTCTTGTCTTCAAGTCTGCTATGACACAGCACACGTGTAATGGGTATGTGTGTTATTGAATGTTGTATGTGTTCCTTCTCTCCTCACCAGCTTTAAATCAGTCTTCCTGGAGTGAGTTTTATACAAAGATGAAACTGGAAAAAACAGGCAGAAAACATAGAAGATAAAAGTCCAGCGGTGACCTGCTAAGCAGGACTTGCTCTGTGATCTGTTTTTAATGACTGCAAGCTGTAATGTAATTGTAGCGACCCCTCTGGAGTCCTGTCCTGTTCCTGACCCTTCACTGATACTTCCTGATAAGAAAAAGAAAAAACTGTAATCAGTGTTTAAATAAATAATGAGGTGATTTGTTTGGAAGTGGTTTCTGTTGTTGTCTCCCGTGTTTTCGAAAATGAAGTTTATTTGAGCTGCTCGGTTTATGAGTGCAGGGCATCCACTCAGGTTATCGCGTTAATCAGCAGCTGAATGATGCCGTAGGCTGTTTAGAAAACATTTTATTCGCACAGCAGCGTGACCGCATTTGTACACCTGCACGAAAAGCAGCTAAATATTTATATTATCTTGTACTAATGTGCCCAATTTTGTTTCTCTGTCTCTTCTCCCTTCCCCCCCCCCTGCCTCTGTTCTGTCCTTTCCCTGCTGCAGGTATGCATTGTACAAAAGAGGGACACCGAGAAGATGTACGCCATGAAGTACATGAACAAACAGCAGTGCATAGAGAGAGATGAGGTCCGAAACGTCTTTAGAGAGCTTGAGATCCTACAGGAAATTGAACATGTTTTTTTAGTAAATCTCTGGTGACTATCCTATGTTTTTACACTTTCAGTGTGGTCGGCTCTGTTTGTGTCGGTTGCCTGCTTCGCCTGTCTGTGCGCTCCGTGCGTCCGCCCTCAAGTGATTCCCAGTAGACGTGTGCACGCTTGCTGTAAAAATCTGTCGCATCCTTTAAATAGAAGCACTCTGTTTGAATGTTATGTGTTGCATGTGGGTAAAAAAAAAAAAAAAGTTTAATTAAAGCTTGAACAAATTCTCCTTCAGAAACCAACAGCTATTAACTTAAGAAACAATTTATAGCAGAGAGATATTCTGGGATATTAATTTTGGCTCTGAGCCCATGAAGCACACATTTGATAATTACTGTGGTTTGAAATGACCTCACTCTTCCCTCGAGTATGATATGTGGGTGAATGGAGGCTGCGTTCATTATTCAATGCTCATCTCCGGGCGGGACACATTTCTAAATGTAATTGGGGACCTGGCACGGCATTCACGCCGTATTACACAAAGCACTTTGCTCCTCTGTAATTGGTAGAGCGGTTGTGCACGTGCTCGTCGTCTCCGAGCAATCGCTGCCAGAATATTCCCACGTTCCGTGATGGATTGATTACGCGGAGCGAGACAAAGCCGTGTCCGGGGCTCATTCCTTACCAAGTTGTGAATGATTTAAGATCAATCTGCAGAATGCATTTGCATGCTAGATACTCTTACTTCACTACAACAAACTGAGGGCATTTTAATGAGCGTACAGTAGTAGGCCTGTTTATTTTTTATAATTCCCTGCAGGAGTTTATGGCTGCCAAAGCCTTCTGTGTTCTAGTTTTCTAGTTCTGGCTGTGCTGCTCAGCTCACCCTCACTCTCTCTCTGCAAGCAGCACTGTTTTAAATACCCATTAGTGACAAGCATGCTGAACTGTATCTTTGTGGCTACGTGGGATTGAGAAGTTTCACACCTCCTCTCTCTGCATTTGAGATGCTCCAAAAAAATGGCCTGTCCATCTCACCGGGAGCACACAGAAACTCATACTCGAGCAGTTCCTCTCGTTTCCAAGTATAATTGGTCCTATACACAAAACGCCATAAGTCTTCATTCTAATTGGACCATTATCTTTGACACGTGTTATTTTAGGACGTTGAGGATGATTTTGTAAACAGATTTTGCAGACCTGTAGCGGTATCCGTGCAAGCGGACGGTTTGTGTTTCATCTGCGAGGAGTTTCTGCCTCTGCTCCTAATTAATGGAAGCCAATTGAGCTTTGTCACTTCCACGCATATTAAAATATAATCAAGAGCACTAGTCTTAGTTACTCTACACCCTGAGACTCAAACACGAGTTCCACTGGAAACATTAGTGAAAATTGCAGGGAAGTCATTAATAGCGCCAATAAAATGTGTTGAGAATTCATATGTGATTATGCCAAAAACAAAGTGTTTGTAAATCGAGACGAGCGATTTGAATAATAAACATGTAAATGTTGCTGCTCAGTTACAAAAACGTACATGTGAATTTTTGGTGCTTTTCAGCTGTGATCTGTAAATTGTAAAGTACATGTAATGAGAGTAGCTTTAATGAAGCTGAAAAAACTGAGCCACGCTGCTGAAATTGGACTTGCTTAGCTCGGGCCGCTCATTATCTGTTTTATAAATGGATTAGTCATTAAATGAGGAGAATACAGGATCGTGCCGCCCCCCATTTCTTTGTTTTGTGAGGAAAATAGGAAATGGGTCCAGATTTATTGAAACGTGGAAATGGAAATGCATGTAAATATAATGAATCAGAATCAGAGAGACTTTATTTATCCCCAAGGGGCAATTAAGATGGGGAGGGGGAAAAAGAGCTTGCACAGTTTGGTCCTATCATCACCTTTATTTTAAAACACCACGTGAACTCTCTTAGGCAGCTCTCTTCTAATTTCTTTAAGTAGGGAATAGTCTGGAATAGTTTTCCTGGCTTCCCGAAGGACATTCAAAGCTCTTCTTTGGATGTTGGCCGCATTTTGTTTCCGTTCTCTGTCAGAATCCTCTGGAACAGCCGAACAGCCGATCTATGACTGATAAAGTTCCAGTGTGCGTTTCCAGGTATGCTTTTACTGCATTGGCAGTTGTTTGGGATCATTGTCATGCTGCAAAATAAAGCTGTTGCCAGTCAGATGTTTTCCAGATGGTACATAGTGGATCGAAACCTGATGGGATTTTTCTGCGTTCATCAGCTTTTGGAGAAAACGGTACAGGCCGAAACGAAGGCCCAAACCATGACAGAGCCTCCGCTGTTTTACCATGGCTGTAGACACTGCTCCATACATGTTGACAGCAGTTTGAACCAGAAATGTCAAATTTTGAATCATCACTCCATAAGAACTGTTGCCACTGACTATCAGAGTAATCCTTGTATAATTTGACATACCTCAGTCTTTTCTCCCTGTTTCTCTTCATTAAAAATGGCTTCTTGACAGCCAACATTTCACTGAGACCATGTCTCAAATCGGTTATTTGCCAAGTTGTCTGTTATGTGTAGACATAACAGTGGTTCATCTGTCTTTTTTATAATAAATGATTCACAGCTCAGTGTTAATTGGCTTAATAAAACAATAATAATAGGAAGAAATAAAAATGTTGCTGGAAAAAATGGTGAAACACTTAAAATGACCTTCAGGAAGCCTGAAGAACTATTGCTAAGAAAGTCTGGCTTCTTGGAAGCAAAATATGAAGATATGAGGGTTGGCTCAAGAGTTTTACACTAAAGTCTTGAGCCAACAAGTTGTCAGATCTTTAAAGGAGGAGGATCTTTCACTTGACCTATGATTTCAGCTTGCTTTAAAAAGAGCTGTTATGTGTTATATGGTCTGACCCATTTATGAGATGAGACTGTATCTGGCCCACGTACTAAAATTACAGTCGTCTGACTTATTTTTGTCAAGTCACTCTTGGAAAGAAGTTCCAATGATGACTGTTGGTTGAATCAATAGGGAATGACAGCTTCTTGAATGCAGTGTTACCGTTTGAGCATTTTAAGTTGTTTTTGTGATGTGTTGAAATCTAATAATGCCATGAAATGTTTCAGGCAGTCTAACTTTTGTCTAAGTGCAGTAACAGACAGACAAACAAAGGTGTAACAGTGAGGGATCCAGAAGGCAGGAGTACTTTGTCAACAGGCTGTTGCCATTGCTGTTAGATGATATGACAGGCAGATATGTGTAAATATGTCTGGATGCAGCTGTTACCCTGAACTTAAGCAGCTGCGTTGATGTTTTCAAGCGTTCAGGTTTGCAGACGTCTCTGACGCTTAGAGAGCGAGAGAGGTGTTTTCTTGCAAACCTGTATTCAGAAGATTACTTCAAATACAGGTTTGTTTAGTTCCTTCCTTAATAAGCTGTTGGATTTACGCTGGACTGACGGAAACGTCTAATCACAAGAAAGTTCAGATATTTCCCTGAAAGCTGGATGTGAGAACACAGTGACACATAAAGCAAATCAATCTACTGCTTGAGTCTCTATCGCAAGTTTATTTCTGTCCCAGTTTACCAGACGCTTTGTGAGCATCTGTGCGTGACAGGATTGTTTTGCGATGCACCTGTATGCATCGGATAAACTGCTCCATTTAGCTGCTGCGTGATGCAACATCTCAGCCAGGCAGGTAATGAGAGGACCGATGAGACGTCTGCCTCATCTTCCTGTCTCCCACCTTACTGTATAGCTAAGAAAATAATTGGTTCCCTGTGTGGGTAGGCTGATCAGACAGTTGCTGGCATCCATAGGCTTATCAAACAGAACCATACGATTTCTGGTCCTTGGAATTTGGGCACTTCGGTACTTTAATAATGCATATGTGATAGAGCAGCTGAGGGCATTTTGGGAAATGCCTATTTTTAAAAAACAAACACACAAACAGATCCAGCTTACAAGAAACGCCTGTTTTGATAAGCTTCACAGGAGTGCTTTTATTGATACTGTGCCAGGAGGGAGGCAAACAGATAGTCTTAAAAAAATGCAGGAAAATCCACCAAACGCCTGTCAGATGAAGATGACTTCCACAATCACACAGAGAGGAGGAGGAGGAGGAGGGGGATTATTATGAAGACAGGAGGTTGTTTTGTCAAAAAAAGAGAGATGTGCATAATATAAGGATTTGTTAGGTTTCCTCCAGCTGATACCTACACAGCCTGGCACGCTGCGTCAGGAAATGGAGGTTTCGCTTTCATTGAGACGTCGTTGAATTCTCCTGTGCGTTTGAACCGCTCCGTCCGTAGCATCACAAGAAATTCATTAAGAAGCGGTCTTCTGAAAGCCCACACTGAATCCCATCAGCTGGGGGAAGGCTGCTTTAAGCTGGGCGGATGTCAAGTTTGCAGCCCACAGTAATTGCTGCGACCATTCCCTCGCCGCATAGAAATGATGTGTAGGAGTCAAGGGTACGCTGAATGGATTACCTTAAAGGAGGAAAAATTAACTATCATCTGCTGCACACTCCAAATCCACATAAATCCTTGTAAGGATTTGCAAACCGTGAGAAGACGCCGACTTCCTCTTTTACTCGCAATGTTGGAAACTCCAGAGTGCAGGGGTCCCCACCCTGAAGCAGAGAATAACTAACAGTAGGGTGCAGAAAGGAATTTGATCCCCTGGTCTGTACATCATAGTAAATGTTTGGTTTTCCCTTTAATGCTCCAACCAATTCTCCCTTAAGGAGATGCACCAGTGACCAAATGGACATACATCACGGCAACTGTTGTCAAAGAGCTTCCCCACTCTCTTGGGATCATCTCGAAGAATGTAAAAGGTTGAAAAATCAAAACAAGGGTGAGTCATCTGGAGCAGCTGCGTGAAGTGTTTTGCCTCATGCATCCTTCCCTCCATCAGAGTCATATAAAGCAAGCGAGAGCAGCTCCGAGGATGGATGTGCTCTCTCCTGTTCGGCCTCCATTAGGAATATTGATTGCAGACCTGGATGGAACAAGGCCTCGGGAGGCCATGGAACAAATTAGCCTCTACACCTCCAGTCAGCAGTTATAACAAGCCCTATGAGGGGCTTTAGTCTTTAAATCATCATCATAAAAGACGAACTGCGAGATCTTTTCTCTAATGCTACAGTAACACGAGAAACAGCAGTGGTCGGAGACTGCTGCAACCGCGTGCGTACAGTCCTGTTGTCTTTGAAATGGTTGCTTTGAAGATGGGGACTAGGCTCGCAGCCACTTGCAGTCAGTTTCTTTCTTCAAAGCGACTTCGGCGCATCAAGACAGTAAGAAAACAGCAATAAGATTAACTGCAAAATTGCATGGGTGCTCAGCAACCCTGCTTTTATATAGGAATATAATCAGAATACAAGCAAATTGAGTTGAATCCCCTATTGCAAAGAGACGCTTCACAGACAAGTTCTTATCAGCATAGACTGACTCAGATTGATTGCAGTATGTCTGCAATCCTTCACCAGTCTGTGTGACTACAGTCGGTTTGAGTGGGGTCATGGTTGTTGGAAGGCAGGCTGCCTCCCCACAGGTGTCCTCTGCAATCACTTTGTATTGAAAGTGGTCACATTGGTGCGGCTGAGCCATATTTAATAAAGCATGCTTCCAGGCAATATGCAGACTCAGACACATCTGGGCCTATTCTGGGCTACTTTTGGCACTTATGCCTCAGTTCTGCCGAGTGTTTTGTGGTCTTGCCGTAATGTGGTCGGGTTGAATATAGATTTCTACAAGTATAATAATTATATCTGACTGTAAGTGATAAGCTGGACTAGATGTAGGTAACGACAAGTCATCTGTGGGCCAGATCTGACCAAAATGCCACAACACATCTGACATCTGGCTCATATAAGGTTAACATTTGGTTCAGTTGAGGCAGCCAGACTCAACCTGACTCAAAGTTATAAGTCAAGGCCAAATGTGGCCCAAAGAAAACTGGATGATGAGCATTTACTGCGGTCGGTAAGGTTATTTCGTCCTAGACTTGCCAGCACTAAAGGACTTGGGACTTTTGTTCAAAGTGCCCTACACACACTACTCTTAAAGAAGAACTTTTTTTTTAGGGCATAGGATTTAAAGTGTGCCTTGTGAAAGCAGGCCAGTGGAGGTGTTTTGTCTTAAGGTGAGTTGTTGGAGGCAGTGCTCACTCACACCATTGGAATCCTCAAAGGACCATGCAAAAGTCTTGTGACTGAACCACACGGCCAGTTTGAGCCATCTCTATCATCAACTTTATGTAGGCCATCGAAACTTTGTAGAGCGGTTAGAGCCAACAGAATCACAAGCTCTTGCCTCACTCTAGCTTTTTCCTCAAAACTCATTCCACTGTCTCTCTATTTCCCTCTCTCCTCCCTGCCTCCCCGGGCTCATTTGTCATTGTGGCCTGATTATTTCAGCCTGTTCCTTGTACTCCTTCCAGCCGGCTAACCTTCTTCTCTTAGTCCCCGCAATCGTGGCAACCTAGTCCTGTCCCGGCCATTTCCAGCATGTCCTTCCTCGTGGTTTTGGACAGTCACGGCTCTCCCTAGACTCTTCTCCCAAATAACTGCTAGGCATTCATTCATACTCGAGGGTTTGTGCAGCAATTCCTCTGTGCTCATTAGGGGAGCGGCACTCAATAAATTATCCTCATCTCAAGTGCAGCAGAAGCACATAAAATGAGATTAGTGGTTAAACATTATGTTGACCGTAGCTATATTACAGTGAATGTCTCCAAGACAAATATGAAAGAGTTAAAGGTTCCCAAATCTAAATTTGTTTTTTGTGTGAACATTCGATCAAATAACTGCATCTTGTGCAAAAATATTAGCTCAAGTCGACTTCAAAACTCTCTGTCCTTTAACGCAGTCTCGGTTTTGACGCATAAAAATAAATAGAAGTAGTTGAATGAAGCAGGCGAAATATTCAAGCCCTGCATAGTTTCCTCTCTTCTCTACTGCAGGGCGATCGCTCTGTGAAGCTGGCGCGCCTGTTTGGATTTTCCTTTTGCAAAGTCACAAACACTATCGGCACTTTGGCTGGCGCGTCCTCACCCCTTAAGCTGCCACCACTGCGACCAAGACCGGAGCAAGTGCCAGAAAGGAAATTGGAAGGATGGATGTCTTCAAATACTCTCTTCAGACAAGTGCTCTTCAACTAATACACCTCACTTTCCTTTCCAGGGTAGCTCAGATCATATTTCACAGCAGGAGAAGCTTTTATTTAAAGTGTCAGAACTGCCGAATTTGTGGATTTCACACTGTGTTTATTTGGAGCAAAGCCCCCTTAACGAAAAAGAGAGAGAAAACCGTTTGTGTTTCTTCTCCATCCCGTGCTTTGTGAGAGTCTTAAAGGTGACAAGGCTTGTCAGTGCTGGAGCTTTTCATATGCTCCAGTTGTCAGCCTGTATCTGACATCTCCGTGTCACCTCAGAGAAAGCGGGGAAGGAAATGACAAGCAGTCCAAGCCTCTGCAGTCTCGCTCTCTCTCTCTCAGGAGCCCTGATATTTAAGCGGTGGACGAGGGAAGCTGAAAGTTTTGTGGTACGCTGAGATAGCGAGTGCCACCTCAGCGGACGCTCGTGTGTCAACTGGGTTTGAGGAATCGGGCTGTGACAATGAGGTGATAAAAAGGTGACAGTGTGGAACCCCTGCCAAAAGCAAACAACATCCTAGGGCTGGCCATCTGCTGAGGCCAATATTAGTTTTTTTGTTTGTTTTGGGGAGTTTAATCTTAAACAGGTCAGGGCAGCTTTGTGTACTGTGCATGATGTAGGGTGGCTCTGCTGTCGTTTCCTATTGAGTGCAGGCTGCAGTGGCACGGAAGAGGAAATGTGGAAGCGTATTGGAAACTTTCTTTGCCCTGTTTTGCAGCACCTCTTCTTTTTTTCTTTTTTAAATTTATTTATCCTATCACATGAATGTCGAGGGTGATTCATCAGTTAATCGTGTGGTGTTTTAAGGAGAAGAGAAAAAGCCAGCAGTTCTGCAAATGGGTTTTCCTTCCGTGGATAAGATTGAATGATTTCAGCCTCTGCAGCAAACTCCCTTTCTCTCTCACGGAGCAGCAGGAAATTGCACCTGAATAGGAGCAATCAGAATGCCCCCACCCCCAATGAGTGTTCACAGCCAAGCCCAAAGATACAGAGGGAACCTGTGAGCTATAAAAAGAAATGGTATCGCCACAGCATCAGAACTTTAATGGGAAAGTAAAGAATTGGCTCAGCGGCAACCACATTAAGCCAAGTTTGATGGAAGGAGTCACCACGGATTGGAGTGTTGTCCCTCCTCTCCGGGTCTATTAAGATATTATTCTGCTTTTATTTTTCTCAGATGAGAGATTAGATTCTGTTGTACAAAAACATTTGCGTTCACCGGTGTGGCTTAATGTTTTGAAGCTGAATTTGTGGAGTGGACTGTTACAAATCCCCACCTGGATCACTAAGAGGCTGTGTTTTAATTTGTTGTGCATGACCAGTAAGCCTGATTGACAAAAAATGTGTAGCAGGTCACGAGCTAAGTTATTGTCGAGCTTTGATGTGACAGTGACGTCCTCTGTTTTTGCATTCTGTCCGACAGCTGGCATGGATATTATGTTGTGGCTGTGAGGTGTGCATGTGCCATATTTGTGCATGTTTGCATCTGTGCAGATTCGTCCGCCGACCCTTCGTGCTTCTCATCAGCATGCGTGTGTCTGATAATATTTGTACATGTAACGCACTCTGTGTCCTGCATGAAAAGCATACTGAGCGTGTTTGCGGTCTTGTGTGCTCAGTCTTTGCGGTTGTTTGCGCAGCATGTGTTTTCCCACACTGGGCCGTGACTGAGGGCCATCTCATCCCACTGCACCCAGGTACTCGTTCCAGGACGAGGAGGATATGTTCATGGTTGTGGACCTCCTGCTGGGAGGAGACCTCCGCTACCACCTGCAGCAGAACGTCCAGTTCAGCGAGGACGCAGTCAGACTCTACCTCTGTGAGATGACGCTGGCGCTGGACTACCTGCAGAGCCAGCACATCATCCATAGGTATTTCTTTTCATTTCATTTCAAGGCCTCCAGCAGCTTTCAAGCTGTTGAAAAGTCTATGGCTATAAACAGTGCATGAAGTGTTCTTTTATATGGAAAACGCTTTCATAAATTTGCCCTTCAAACCCTTCTGAAGGTTGTTTCGTAAAGCAAAGTTAAAGCTGCACCCTTTTTTTTCTGCATAGAACTGCAAGATTGCAGTGGAGTAAAGGTTTTGGAGGTGGAAATAACAAACATATCTATGTACACAGAGAAATGCAAATATGTCCAGCAGACAAAGTCAAGTAAAAAGGCCTAAGTGTGCACAGTTGGGTCTATAATTATTTAGGAAATTAGACATTTTGTGATTTTTGCAGTAGATTTTAATTAAAACAGGTGGGATGTGATTAAAGTGCAGACTTTCAACTTTAATTCAGAGGGTTGAACAAAAGTATTGAATTAAATGCTCAGGAATTCAAAGTCTCCTGTTTTCAGAGGCTCAAATTTTTTTTGGAAAGTTGACTTTCAATCAGTCCCACAGCCAGATGAGGTCTGTTTCCTCATTATTCCATGACGAATTATGGAGCAGCTCATGATCTGACGCAGACCACGTTATCTATCAAACACTGTGGAGTCAGTGTTGTTCCACTGGCGTGTATGCCTGCCTGTGCAACCAGCTCACTAATGTTTATTGATAATGTGACTGCTGATAGAAGCAGCACGACTGGATGATGCTTCACAGTGTAAATGGATGGTGACCCAAAGCATACCGCAAAACCAATCCAAGAGTTTCTCGAGGCAAAGAAATTGGATATTATTCACTGGCCAAGTCAGTCACCTGATCCCAGCCCTATAGAGCAGGGGTGAGGAACTCCTGGCCTCAGGGGCCGGTGTCCTGCAGGTTTTAGATGTGTCCTTGATCCAACACAGCTGATTTAAATGGCTAAACTACCTCCTCAACATGTCTTGTTCTCAGAGGCCTGGTGATGAACTAGTCATTTGATTCAGGTGTGTTGATCCAGGGTGAGATCTAAAACCTGCAGGACACCAGGCCTGGGCTTCTCCACCTCTGCTATAGAGCAAAGGTGTCAAACATAAGACCTGGGGGCCAGAATTGGCCCAGTGAGGACTCGCACTGGACAGCTTTGGAAAATGTGAAGGGGGGCAGAGTTTTTAACTGTATTTTCATGAGTGTTACAGCTTTTCCAACTGATAAAGATGGCCATTCATGCTACACCAAAGTAGATAAGTAATAGATAAACAATTAAATGACAGTGTGGGGAAAAAAAATCCTCTTTTCCCCATCTATTATTTCTGCTTTTTTCATTTATTTTTTTTCCCCACAGTGGAAAATAAATAAATTTAAAATTCTTACAATTTGAGCCCAAAGAGTCGTTCTGACAGATTTCATTCAATTATTACAGCAACATTTCTTAAAAATAGCCTTTGATTTCTTATATTACTTTATATGTTTTAATATAAAGGGATTTAATGTGACTACTGTTGGTCATTTGTGCTATATAAATAAAATTGAATTAAATTAAATTGAATAATAAGATGTCTCAGGGGATAAATGTGTAGCTAAACTTTACACTGACAGAAAGGGGAGTTTCACTGGTCCCACCAGTTTTAGGTCATAGTGGGCTGTATGTGACCCACAATATAAAGTGACTCTCTGCTGTAAAGCACAGCACCAGGCAGAAACCACAAACAAACGGGAGACTGTGTATAAAAACAGCTGTAATTCCTAAACAGTTAGTTTGGTGCCTTTTTTAAAACCCTTGAATAAAAGCAGAAAGTCTGCACTTCAATCACATCGTTATTGTTTGATGTATAATCCACTGTGGTGGTGTACAAAGGTACAAAAATATGACATTGTGAAAATGCTTATGACTATATTTTATATACTGCTGTTTACTATTGTATGCGACTTTTTTTGTCCTCTGAACTGAAAGAAGAATAAATTGACCAGTGTCCCAGACACTCCAGTTTTTGCCTTGAAGAAAATAAAAACATTTCATTTCCAGCGTGACATTGGATGTCATGCCTTCTGGGTTTTGATTCACAGCGTGTTTACCCGAGAGAGACAGACGCATTAAACTCCCAAATACACCCATAAGACACGTTTGCAATGCTTTCCAAATACATTAGATGCTGCAGGGCCAGCCAGCGAGAACACGTAGCTTAACTGGATACAGCGAACTAGAATTTCCCCTGTGTGGGGAAAAAACACACCGAAGATCAGCTCAAGGTTGTGTCTGTAACTTTCAGTATTCAAGAGGTTTTGTTTCGTTGTGTTGTGCTTCTGCACGTTGCAGCAGTATTTCCAGTTATTTTTGAATGTGAGGAGTCGAGCCTCACATCGCTCTTAAACACCAGTGAGTGTTGTTTTCTGCTCTGAAAGGTTAAACATAAAAAGTCACAGCCCCTTTCTTTGCATTATATGTTGATCTCCAGGTTTTAAACGTGACTCATTTGTTTGAGGATGGATATTTTTGACCCAACATTTATCTTCCTCATCCCCTTCCACTTGGATCTTATGGTTTTGAATCGTATTCCCTGTCCCTGGTTCAGGGAGGGCTCTTCCTGTTAAAAGGGAGTTTTTCTTTCCCACTGTCACCAAGTAATTACTCATAGGGGGTCGTCTGATTGTTGGAGTTTTCTCTGTATTATTGTCGTGTCTTTACCTTACAACAAAAAGCACCTTTGCACAAGATCTGATGTATTTATATATTCATGGCCACAGTATGGCCGAGAATATATGTTGCCCTTTAGCACAGATTGGAAACAGGGTTTTGTGGTCCAACAAAAAACAAAATCTATTATTGCTTTCAGCATGTTGCAGTTTAAGTGGTCTGAGGGGAAACCAGACTCCTCTACATCCCCTGGTCTGTTTTCAGGCTTCAGAAAATCTAATCCATTAAGCAGCCTTTGACCATCACAGCTCTTTTCAGACTAGATCAGGAGAGTTTTTAAGCAATACAAAGAGAGAAATATTCAATGCACAAAGTACAATTTAGTATTGCAATAAAAGAAGATCATTTTAATGTAAAAGAATGTGTTAAAAATCCCCCTGAAGTTATAAGAGGCCTGGAGCAGTGAAGAGCTGCAGGATGTTTTATGTTTTAGCCTAGTGCAGCTTTGACTTTATCAGAGGCCTGTAAGAGAAATTAAAATTTAATAACATATAACATATTGATACAGCAGCCGCCCATTTACAGTTGGTGCAAACAGTAGCAGCAAGGTTACTCAAAACCACTTTATGCTGTATTACCCTGGCCCCCCATTTGTTAAAGAAATCAAATTTAAAATTTCAGTCGTTACTTTTATGACTGAGATATAAAGTGGAGTCATACGGAGCTTTGAACCCCTTATTTTCCACCCAGACCCTTCACGTTAGACTGAAAGGCTTAAAACAAAGTCAATGGCGTACATTTATATACTTAGATTTAGATTTAAAGCCGTGGTCCAAGCTAGCTTTTACTGTGAGAGCTACTCAGTCAGTGCCTCAGTTTGAAAGCTTTCAAAAGTCCAGTTCTGTTGTCAGATATAGTTATATTATAGTTTTGATGGCTAGTTTAAAATTCTGTGGAGTGCTTTTTTTGTAAGTTATGTTCAGCATTAGTGTCCAGAAGGGCAGTAAAGCTGGTTGTGCTTTAAACCAGGCCCGCTTTATGTGTCCCTGCAACAGGAGTATGCTGTGATTTCTTATTTTCAGTGAGAGTTACTCTGCGACTGTGATGTCTGGTCTCCAAAACCAAAGAAATGGACAGCTGATATCACAGATGCAGTCTCTGTCTTTTCTCTCATTTTAAAGTTGCCATTTTCTGTTGTTTTTTTGTGAAACACCATAGTTTACATTCTACACAACAAGCATAAATGAGCCATACACAAGCAAATATATATTTTATATTCAGTTTCTCATGATTCTTGGTGTGAGCTCAGAGTATAACCTTTTTTAAGGCGCTGAAGTCGCTGTTTTTATTTACTTTGCACACCTAAGGATGGGTCATATGGGTTTCTCTGTAATTGTCCCCATCCTTCATCCACAGTGGACTCAGTAAACACAGCTCTTTGTCCAGATATGCTGAGCGCAGCTGTAAGCGTGCGTGCAGTCCAGTCAGTGAAAGAGATGCATCCCTGCAGGCTGCAGATTTAGAGCCACAGATGGCTGAAAAACTGTTTGAACCTTATTCAAAACCGTATGTGGGCTGCATGTCTTCTTCCAGCAACTGTGTGTGTCCATATGCATGTTTGTGTGTGTGTGTGTGTGTGTGTTATTTATGTTGTGGGGACATAAATCTGTGTATATAGTCACACTGTACAGACCTGCCTCCCTTTTGGGGACAAAAAGCAATTCCCCCAAATCATAGATGATAAACATTTTAGTGCTAAGATTTGGTTTAAAGTAAAGGTAGCGCATTAATGTGAGGCGTCTGAATGCTGAAATGCACTGATACACTGAAGCATACATCATACTTACATATTTGGCATCGTGATAAAAAATAAAAACACCTTTAAGAAGCAGAATTAACAATAACATAAAAGAATATGGAAGGAAAAGAATAGTTTGACTTTTGCTATTGAATTTGCTTTTTTCACTAAGAGCTAAAGAGGTTTGTCACCTTCAGGTCTGTGCAATACAGCTAAAGCCGGAGCCTGAGCTTAAAACTCCTGCTCGTGCAATCTAAAGTTCATTTTTAATACATTGTGATGCACACAAAACTAGTGGGTCAAAAGTTTCAGACTGACAAGCTGACGTTTGATGAGGCTTTCTCTGGTCTTTGCAGGTTACCTTATAGCAGTAAAGCCTTGTTTAGGATTTGCTTGACACCTGTCACTTAGTTGCTAGTAGAGATTCAATGCTCCGAGTGACTAGGTAACCCCTCAAGCTGTGTTTTGTCATTCCTCAGCAAATATTCAGAAAACAGTTTCTGGGCATGTGCCGAAGTGAAGCGAGACGGTGCTATTCTCTTCCTGTATGCGTACGGCTTCTTTGATATGTATCTGTGGCTCTCTTCAGGTTCTCCGACATGGCTGTCTGCAGTAGATATGCATCATTACACTTCTGCTGGCAGCCTCACGGAGATGGCAAGTGTTTTCTGAAAGTGAAGCCAGAGTTTTTCCCCTCATTGTATAGTTGGCAAAGTATCTTCATCACATACATTTTAAGTGGCTATAAATAGTAGCTAAAAAATGCTTCAGTGTTTTGTTCGTCCTCTTCTCAACGTCATGTTTTCTGCCATTGATTCAAGTGTGTGTGCCGCAATCTAGTGCCTTTGTATCAGTGCCCTCCTCCAGCACAACAGTTTTCTTCTACCCTGGAAGTTTTTGACAGGAGAATACTCTACAATTATTTTGTTGCACCAACTGAAGAAAAAAAAGAGGGGGGGGGGGATCTCTGGTCTCCTAGCAACAGTCAGCTGCCACCATGCCCAAGGAGGTAAAATTAGTCCTGTGAGAAGAAAGGAAGTAGAATTGGAGAATCCCTTCTCTCTTCTCTCCTTTTTTATCCACTCTGCAAGTTAGATCACCTCACGCTGGATTGCTTTGTTCCTGTTCAAAATAAGAAATCACTTGGCATGCAGCTTCATGTTAGACTGATGTCTCTGTGATTGCTGCAAAATAAATTAAGTGAATTCTGTACTTCAAACAGCGTGGCACGATGCTGTAGCTGGCACTGGTGCAGGGATTCCTCCTGTGAACATGCATGCTTTTCCCTCCTGCTTTGTTCTGCTGGATCAGTCTGCAGCACCACCACCTCCGCTCCCCTCTACGAGTTTTAGCAGATATTCACGTCAGTCGCACAGTCACCGTGAACACACGTGTCCTGTGGGGTATGTAGATGCTCTCTGTAGACCGCGTGTATTCTCCACACCAGCATGATGTACGGCATAATTAAATAAGCTGTGCGCGCTCTGTTAATTGCCCGTGGAGTGTTTGAAGGGCTGGAAAATGTCAAGCTGTGTGTGTGTGTGTGTGCGCTCCTGGATATGTCCAGGGCTTGGGTGCTCAGTGTAATAAGCATGTGCAGACAGACCTGTTAGTCCCTCTGGACAAACCTCTCCCGGGGATCAGTTATGAGTGTGCTCTCACGCGCTCCGAAATGCAGGGAATGAAGGAATTTTCTGCTTGTTGACACAGATGTCCAAATCATGTTGTTCAAACATGTAATTCACACATGCATCAGCCTTCAAAACACCTCCCACACGCTTTAGCATCTACACATACTGTACACGTCCAATCCTGGTCTTTCCCACTTGACCACAAACTATGATGATGGGAGGTGCTGTTAATGGAGAGTTATGGGAGCAGATTAGACAGTTAGCAAATGCTTAAACTCACGAACACTTTTACTAATAACAACAACTTATAAAGCGCATTTTGAAACGCACATTTTAACAACTCTAGCATGAACACTGCAGTTTTTGCTTTTGTTAATGACGCCAGGGTTGGCAAATGTTTTCGGCCATATTCGGAGGGGGAGGAGTCCATAATTACCTTACTTATAGTAAAATGGTCTAAAGGGGAGCTGGGTCTACTGGGTGTCCTCTCAGTTCTGATTTCAGGCTGTATAAAATCCAGCACATGACTGGAGCTGGCATGATTACAGGTCTTTTTAGACTAGAATAGCTACCACCAGGGCCACAATGAAATAGACTCTCTTTTTTAAGAGAGATGTATGAGTGAGGCTGTTTTCAAATTCTCAAGTTGTGCAAGAGACGCATGCCAAGCTTATATCATGGAGTCTTTCCAGCTAATTTATCCCTGATTAATTCCTTCCAACATTTATAGTAGGAAATCTTTAAAACTTCCTGAACTGCTCACAGAATCATTAGATAACTTCAGACTTGCTTGATGATTGCAACTATGATCACATCAGCATCTTTGTATCAGCCAGGAATAAATAAGAGGCTGTTTAAATTGAAGCTGCGGTGCCATTGGATAGCTTAGATCAGAGGTCTCAAATCTGCAGCCCCAGAGCCACATGCGGAGATGTTTCCAATCTCTAGTGGTTCCATTTCATTTCCACAGAAATCCAAATGGAGACGCTTAAAGGCGGCATCGATAACCCACATGCTCCGAAGGTCTATGTGATGTTATCCATAGGGGTTTAGAAAGCTGTAGGTCAGTTTACCTGTACACAGCAGAAACTCAGTGATGTGCTATTAAAATGCAAGTAATATCCTCTACTGATATTTGCATCAACATGTTTTAATGTGTACGTATTCTTTGTCTTTTTTAGAGATGTCAAGCCAGACAATATCCTATTGGATGAACAAGGTAAGGGTGTGAACAGTTTGCTCTGTTTATAAGACAGGATGTAAAACAAAACAGGACTTTTAGGCCTTCAGTATGTATCGTAGTTGTATAAGAGCACATTTAGACCACAGACCTGTCTGAAGGGCATATCACAGTATTCTTTGTGCATTGTTTATTTATTTATTTATTGTCAGATACCTGTTATATTTTGTCATATGGCTCTTAATGAGTTTTATTCTGATTATACTATATGTATTCCTGCTTTATGCACACATTCAGTTTCCTCAGGTCCTCCTATTTCCATGTCATTTAAAAGCTGCAATGTTAGGACTGTGTCGTATCGATGGAGTGGATTCAGCAGCTTTAAAGCCTAACTATCTTATCACATTGGATGACTTTAAGCTGTGTTTCTTTTTTCGACTGCATGTGATTCTAATGCTGTCTGTACCCCGCTGTGTGTGTGCGTCTGTGTTTTGTACTTCTCCTCCTAGCTATACAATAAATATGTCTGTCGTGCATTTGTGTTTCTCAAAATCCTTCTATCAGCTTAAGCTGACGGAGGGATTCTGAAAAGTGCTTGATCATCAGGGGAAAACAGAAATTGTACAATAAATAACCCTTAGAGACGGCAGTGACGTTCCCAATCCGCTGCGACAAGTACGACACCCCAGAAACGACCCCAAGAAGGTCAGAGGAGTCGGGGACATCGGACTGACACACAAAATAATGAGGACACTTTGTCCTTGCATATCACATTCCAGCTTACTGAAAGGGAACGTTGTGTCCTCATTTGTTTCCTTCTCTTGTCACATGTGAAAATGTTTCCTTTTGATGTGAGCGCAGACGTTTATTTAGAAAATGTTGATGGATTTTCGTGTTTCCTCAGGTCACGCTCACCTGACGGACTTCAACATAGCAACAATAATAAAAGACGGAGAGCGAGCCACGGCCTTAGCTGGAACCAAGCCCTACATGGGTAACTAAGCATTTATACTGTGCATGAAAAAGAAAGCTACAAGAAAAGGGGGCCTAGCGTAATTAAGTTATTCTTTTCTTTGTAATTTTAAATGCTCAGTTGTACCATTTAACTGTCTCGGTTAGTTAAAGCTCCTAGAACTATTTGCTAGAAGGTGCCAGACGCTGTTCCTTCAATTTCTGAATACATTTTTACGCTCTCATTATCACTAAACAGGCGTGTGTGAATGATATCAAAGAAATTAAACATCCTGTTGATTTGTGAAAATGGGAGGCAAATGTTCCACTATTGTATAATGCGATTGCCGAGGAAAAATGTGCTTTTCTTATGACATTTTTGCAAAGGAATGCTCCATGCACAGGCTGTCATTATACAAGCTTTTTCTTCAGTGTCTCTCTGCTGTGCTTTCAGCCCCAGAGATCTTCCAGTCTTTTGTGAGTGGAGGGACGGGCTACGCCTTTGAAGTAGACTGGTGGTCACTTGGGGTGACGGTCTTCGAAGTGCTGCGCGGATGGGTGAGACATTGAAATTGCAGTTTTTATGTTATCGGGCTGCAAGAACGAGCTCGCCTCCATTCATTCGCTCGTCTTTCTCTTCCTCAACTTGCTGCTTTTCCTCCTTTTGTCACCTTGTCTCTCTGCTAGAGGCCGTATGACATCCACGCCAGTAACTCGGTGGAATCGCTGATTCAGCTCTTCAGTACCGTCAGTGTCCAGTACAGCCCAACCTGGCCCAAGGATCTGGTTTCACTATTGAGGAAGGTGAGTGGAGGACGATGGGGCATTATTAACTTCCACTTCCACTTCAGTCAGCGGTCCCCATCCTTTTTTGCACCACGGACCAGTTTGATGTCCAAAAATTTGGGTTATTTTGTAACACGTCCTCCTATAATGTGCCAACAACATTGAGAGTAACGCCCTCCTCTCTGCCCCTTAGTGGTCTCTGGTCGCTATGGTGACGCGTAAATATTTCTTTGAAATAGGGTTTGGGGACCGCTGGAATAAGGGACTCAAGCTGAACGTCTGTCATCTTTCAGTTAAATCTCCGTCCAGCAGCAACTACTAGATCTGCAAGGATCTGTCTGGACTCTGAAAATCAAATTAGTTAATGTGAATTTCTATATACATAGTCAGTAACATCAATTTATCACTGCTAATTCCTGTATTATCACAAAAGGATTGTATGTAACTTGACTGAGTCCATGTTATTGCTGTCGCCTTGAAGACGGCGAGCTCACTGCAAGTGGTCGCTGATTCGTCTTTGAAGCAACCATTTCAAAAGCAGCGAGTTCGCATGTTCGTTGCACACAGTCACGCTAACGTTTGGTTGTATTTCAATCTCTAACTGTTGTTTTCCACAGTGTAACTGTAACACACAGCACCATCCTACTATGCAGCTAGTGCAAGGAAATTTGAAAAAGGTATCATAGGAACAACTGCTTATCCGTGATGTAATATGATCCTCTTCACAGAAAGCACCTTTCTTTCTTCTATTGCTCTGTAACCCAGTGTGCACAGCTCGGAGACAGATACTGTCTACAGATTTATTTCCCTCTGCCTTTTTAGTTTAAAGAAGGTGTATAAAAAGTAACCAAATTTAGTTACAAAGTTGCCAAGTTAGCAACCAGTGAGGTGAACTGAATCCGGTTGTTCAGTGATGACGCGACGAATCCTACTTCCGGGTCTAAAGTAGTCTGCGTTTAATATGGCTTTTGTGTTGTTAACATGTTTAATGTTATGTATTTTCTTCTATTTGATCTCAAAAAGCTCCTAAAACAGTCAGTGATCACTGTTGACCTCCCTCGGCTTTTATTACCGCTAATCATTTATTTAAGCTCAGTTTTTAAAACCTTAGGATGTAACTACAGCCCAGCCCATGCAGCAGTATATGAATGACTAACCTCGTATTGTGGATGGATTATCTCAGTTGTTCTCCTGGCTGAAGTTTGGTCCTTTTACAGCATCCTGCCATGCGATTACATTTGTTCCTGACCACCGAGAACACTCACGTTAACTTTTATCGAGTGGAAAAAAGTTAGCTTGTTTATATTATGCTAACATAGCTGTGTCGCTAGCGGTCACGTAGCACATCATTATATACCAGCTAGCCAAACTTCAGTAACCCTACAAACGTCACTGCTGTTTAGTTTTCTGTCTTCATTTATGTTGGAAGTGATAACAGAGCTGTACGTTTTAATTTGTTTCCAAAACCCCGCAGTCAGGACATGCTATATTGTATTTAGATAGAAGCTAGCGAGCTAACTCCCTGCTAACTTCTAACTCCGTTAAATGTCATAAATTCCGTTTTCATGGATGCCTGGATGTTAAACTCAATTGTTACACCTGGTAGAGCAGAACGCTGATCAGTTTATTAAAGATGAAAGACTTTAGACAGTTTTTCAACTCTCAGTAATGCCATAGTGATCGTTTGATATATGGACCTGCAGCGGAGTTTAGGCCCAGACACGGCTAGTGACGTCAGACTGAACAACCGGATAGGGACAGCGCCATGAGTGAGAGGGGTGTGAGATGGACAAGCTGAGATGCATAATTTCTACATTTACAATAAAATAAATATCCAATTGCTAAAACTGAAAAGCAAATATCTACCCAGTAAACAAATATCCAAATTGTCAAATATGTATGAACAGGCTTAGCGATGAGCTCTATTCTGACGCTCAGAACGACAAAGCTCACTGATCGCTCTCAGCAAGCAGTCCATTATCTCTCATTATTAGCAAAGAGCAGTGTTTTTAGTTGGCTCAGGCCTTCGCCTTGCTGGCAAAAACTTGTAATCTTAATTTTATGGCTTGTCTTTAATCAGGCTCATGTCTTCTTTACCAGCTGGTGTTTGTGCCAACATCTCTTTCACTATGTCAGTATGCATCGCTTTCGTCCAAGGTTTAGGAGAGAAGCTATAAACATTCGGTTTGGACATTTTAATAAAATGTATATGAGCTAACTGATAAATGGAAAGGTTAGGAATGTGAATGCCAGTCCCAGGAAACTAAAGTTACAGTTTTTAATTAAGTGAAGGCAGATTAACTCTGACCCATGTTGCCTGAGTGCAGATGGTCTTCCTAAGAAAGAGGAGCAGGATGTAGAGGTAAAAAAAAGTCAGCGGAGCCAGTGGAACTGATGGTGCAGGTATTCTGTGTGTGCGTGAGTGCTGTGGGGAGGGGGGATGATCCGAGACCCCGAGGGCAAAGAAGGGATGGAGAAAGAAAATGACAGATGGGATGAAAGCACAGAAACTGAGCGTGTGGGTGAGAGACGAAACAGTGCATGTGTATCTTTGTGTGCTAACTTATCATAACGAGTGTTTTAGTCTAATATTGAGACTGAAAATGTTTTCTTAAAAGCGAAAGTGTGCCAGTTGGATGAGATAACTCCCTCTGGATCAAATGTTAATAATTCTGCTCCAAACTTTCCTTGCAATAAAAACCCACCTTATTCTGCTTTGCATCAGCGTGCTGTCATCTAAGCAAGCAAAACTGTTCTGGAAACTAGTCCTCTCCTCCCCTCTGGTGATATTTCTGTAGTTATTTGAAGACAAGATTTTTGAGTGGGGAAGGAAAACTGTGGCTTGTTCAGGAGGATACTCTTTGGCAGAGTGTAAGTGCAGAGCAGGAGTGCGTGCATGTGCTCTGCGTCTGAATGACTGAGTGTTCTGGACGGAGCGACGGTCTCTTCCGCTCTGCTGCTGATCGATTACCGTGTCTGGACTCCACCGAGACTGAGCTAACTGGCCCTGCAGGAGAAAACTGAATCAGCCTGTGACCAAAAGAAGAAGAAAATAAAGCGCAGGAAGCGAGCTAACACAACAACAAAAACCACATCCCATTGTCATCTCCAGCGTTTTACCCCCGAGGTGAAAAATGAAGCAGATGGCATTCCATTTAAAAACACAACTGTATCAGCACCAGCTCTTCTTTTCTCCCTGGACTGTGCGACTCCATTCATGTGTGGTGTCCATCTGTTCTGATGAGTGCAACAATTCTGATTCAACCTGATTGGAGTCAGATTTGATTAACAATTCCTCCTGTTGGTGGATTTATTAGTGAAGGTGCATTCGTCCTCCTGTTCAAATGTAGTGGCAACATAATTATTAGTTTTCTACAGAGAAGGAAGTAAAATTATGTTTTGGTCAATTTGTTTGTTTCCCCATAAATAATAACATTTATAGATTGAGCAGCAGAGTTGAGTATGTGGGTTGCGCCCATGAAAAACTTGCCAAACCTTCTCTTGCTAGTGCCAAACAGCTTTTTCTGCCGTTGGCTCTTGTTTAGAGCTCCTGGTACCCCAGGAGCTGACAGTCAGGGGCCTGATTGGTCCTGTTCATCGATGAGTCGGAAGTTTTCCTACACCTGTTGGGTCGTACGGTCAAAATGTTGCAGTGTTGATTGCTGCACCAATAAGGTAACAGTGTGGAGACAGTGCGGTGGCGGTGTGGGTGGCGTCTCCCTCACTGGAAAAATGCGACTTGTCATTATTATAGACAATCTCAATGCAGAGATGTCTCAAGATGAGATTCTGCAGCCAGTGGCAATCCCATATCTCCACAGTCTGGGACCGAACTCTATCCTCCAAGATGACGACACTCTCCGCAGAGCGAGGCTTATCATTGACTAGGATGGAATGACCTGCCTGCAGTCCTGACCTCAACCCCACTGGGATCAGTTTGGATGCGCTGTTTGTGCCAGAGTGACTAACACAACCACATTGGCTGATTTGTGACAAATGAAGAATAGGATGTCATCACATAGCAGTGTGTGACCAGGCTGGAGACCAGCCATTCAAGCCCCTGTTTGTTAAAAGAATAAACTGTTAAATTGCCAATATCTCTTTATTGTGTTTCTTCAGGCTTCAACCATCCAATCTAAAAAATGACACCAGCCAAGAGTCAGTACCAGACGCTTCATAAATGAAAGACTTTTATAAATGAAAGAAAGATTGTAGGAATAGTCTTAACCACTTGAGGTGAGGGCTCTTCAAAAAGAAATGAAGCTGCCTTCGACTCTCACACTACCATGATCTGAAAACCTACACAGACAGATTATAAGAATGTATAGTGATAAAACGCAAAACCAAAAAAGCAGATTTCATGGTTTCTGTATCTGCATGTCAGAAAGCCAAACGATTGCTATTAGCTAGATAAACATGCATGATCGAAAGGTTTTGACAGCAGACGTTTAAGATAGTTGGGGCACAAAAATGAAACCGATACAGGGTCCTGGTAGTGTGCAGGCGGGCACGCTATCATCGTTTACTGGGACACTCAACGGGAATACGTGTTTATTTAAAAAAAATATTTTAGCTTTCGTGCTGTTGTAACTGAAAAACAGTTACTAGTTTCCGGCTTTAGAATAGTGACCAAAAATCACATCCTATATCTCTTAAACGATTTTCCAAATCCTCCATGGAAAGCATCAAAATGCAATCTCCATCAGGAGTTTTCATAAGGATTTAGACCAGGGGTGACCAACTCCAGGCCTCAAGATCAGGTGTCCTGCAGGTTTTAGACCTCACCCTGGGTCAACACACCTGAATCAAACGACTAGTTCATAACCAAACCTCTGGAGAACTTCAAGACATGTTGAGGAGGTAATTTAGCCATTTAAATCAGCTGTGCTGGATCACGGACACCTCGAGGCCTGGACTTGGAAACCCCTGGTTTAGACAAAGCACTCGCACTTTGGTTGATGTCTGTACTGGTCTGTTGTGGTGCAAATACAATGTTCTGAAACTGGACTGGTTAAAGTGCAAAGTTGTTTTGTCTTGTTTCTTGTGGACTTTGGAAATTTGCACAGCCCTGTGAATAATATTGCTTTATATTATTAAAGTCACAAGCAGAGAAAAAAAACGAATATAGGTCTCCAATGATAAGTGAGATGAACTGCTCGTCACATTGAGAATGGTTGCTCAAGCTCACCCTCACATCCGCTCCCATTTTCTCTTCCCTTTGAAGAGATGATCCATTTTATCTGTTCCTTTTATTAATGCAAGACTTCCAGCCTCTTGGGTTTGATCATTTTTATTAAAGCTAATAATCTTTATTTATAGTCTTTTTTTAACTCTTGCGTTCACACAAGGCAGCACCTCTACCAAAACAATGTAAGGTTCACAGTCCTGCGGGTTTAACATATCATTGAGTTCAACACATACAAGCATATTAGTAAGATATAGCAGATGAAAAGGGATGGCAGGTGGTAAAAAGGAAAGGAGGGAAAAAACAACTCATGTAAGGGTTTTATTTCACCTCCCGTGGAGATCAGCCTGGCTGTGAGCGAGGAGAGAAGGTGCGAAGGTGATGTTGCTACTCAGAAAGTGATGTTGATGAAGTGTGTGTGCGTCTTTTCTTTCCAGCTACTGACAGTGAACCCAGAGCATCGTTTCTCCAGCCTGTCTGACATGCAGACCGCTCCCTACCTCGCTGACGTCAACTGGGACGCTGTGTATGAGAAGAAAATGGAGGCTGGATTTGTTCCCAATGTTAGTGTAAAGCCATCACATACGTCGCTCTCTCTCACACACACAGACTGAAGCACTCCTTCATGCTTGCTGATCATAATGAGCATTTTTGGCAACTAAATAATGCACGCTGGCATGCAGCGTCTTTGCGGTGCACTCACCTTATATTCCTGCTTGCATGTCAGTGCATTCATGTGTGCTGTTCCCTGTTGATGCTCAGAGCGCGTGCACTCTGTGGTCCATTTACGATGGATGCTGCTCCTGTGTTTTAATTATCTCGCGTGCATCTCGCTCACACAGAAAGGTCGCCTGCACTGCGACCCCACCTTCGAGCTGGAGGAGATGATCCTGGAGTCACGTCCTCTTCACAAGAAGAAAAAGAGGCTGGCAAAGAACCGATCACGAGACAACAGCAAGGATTCACAGTCTGTAAGTGACACGGTGCTCTGCACAGAGCTGCTGCGTCCGTTCTTTTATCTCATGAAGCAACACTTAGTGTGATACCTCTGATACCAACAGCTTTGACTTTTATGCATAGAAGGCACAAACTAAACCATTAGTTTGCAATTAATTTGCTTCTTAGTGAGTTGTGAGCGCTACCACTAAAGAAACTTTTTAAAGCAGTGTGTTGGTAGCTGCTGGGAGTTTTGATTTGATTTTAATGCTTAGAATATACATGATCAGGCATAACAACCTGTGACATGATAACACTGATTATCTGTTCATCGTGGCACCTGTTGGCAGCTGGGACATATTAGGGAGCAAGTGAACATTTTGTCCTCAAAGTTGATGTTAAAAGCAGGAAAAATGGTCAAGTGCAAGGATTTAATTAAGTTTGACAAGAGCCACATTAGGCTAGACAACTGGGTCAGAGCATCTCCAAAACCACAGCTCACGTGTTCCCAGTCTGCAGTGGTCAGTATCTCTCAAAAGTTCCCTGATCTAAAGAATAGTGAAAACCGGAGAACTGGTAAACACTGTAACCAAAGAAAAGTCAATAAAAATAATAAAAAGGATCCCAGTCCTCAGAAAGGCAAAATGATCTCCATCTTCTTTCATATTTAGTAACAAGAGATGAAGTCCTCTTAGTAGTTATATAACCTCTGCATTAAAAGCACTATGTTCTGTTAAGGAGGATTTTGGAGCCACGAGTATGAAGGTGGAATTGTCACTGCATCTGTTAAAAGGCCTCTTCTCTTTGATCATACAAAGGGATCATTTTAGTTTTTTCATCTTCAAAAGAGTTATTTTCTCGTAGGCACCGATATGATTTGCTGTTTACCTGTTATTTTGATCTTTGTAGCCTTACCTCCAGCAGATTAGTGTGGTTTTTGCTTTGTACAGTTAGGTTTTTGTTAACTTTTGGACAATTACACATCTTCTATAATGTAGCCTTTGTGCAGCACTGCAGTAGACTTTGAATCCCAGTCCTTGTATGATTGTGCAGACTTTCAACTTAAGATCAAAGGGGTTTAACAAAAGCATCGCGTTAACTGTTTAGGAATTACAGTCATTTGAATACACAGTCTCTATTTTTAGAGATTGAAAATACAAAGATTGTTTTTAGTACTTGGATGAAGCCTAGAACCATGGACGTCACCCAATGGCCTTCTTGTCAAGTGTAAATGGTGGTTTTGCATATTGTGATAAGTCGCGTGTTTTTCCATTCATGAAAGCATCTCTCAGTTGTAGCCTATGAAAGTTAAATGCCTGCCTCCTTGAGACGTTTTTGCTCGGTCCTTCTCTGATAGGCTCATTTTGTTTTTTTCTATGTCAATCCATTTTTACAGAGCGTTTCAGTGAAAAACTACCAAGTAGCTTCCAAGTCCAACACTTGGAATCAGCTCCGTATCTTTCATCTGCTTCAGCTCATGAAATAATGAGAGAACCGAGCACGAAACATCTCATCAATAACCTGCTTACGTTTGAGCCTCTAAATATGAATTCTTGTAATTCCTAAACAACTAATCCAAAGCTTTTTTTTTTTCATAACCCTTTAATTAAAGGTGAAAGTCTGAACTTCACTGAACAAAATTACAAAATGTGTTTGATTGCCCAGATACTTACAGACAGACTTAACTGTCATTGCTAAAAGCGAAAGATTATGAAGGGAACACCAGAAGAGTCGTGTAAATTATTTTTACCCACTGCTTTACTCATTGGTACAGTTTTTATAAAGAGCCCGGGCCATTCCAGGATAACAATGCAGCTCAGGCTTACCTTTGTCTCCGCTCTGTCACATCCTGTCAACACTGTATATTTTTAGATTGGCAGTGAGCCAGCTGGCTTTTTTTTTTCCTCAGCTGTAGTGAATTACCTGTGCTCTTAGCTCTGTGATACAGTAGAAGGATAAAGCGAGACACCTGTGTAATCATGCTCACAGAGGCAATACAGTACAGTTTCTATATCGTTGAATACTTGCTGTCGATCCTTGGAGTCTCAACCCCCTGGCCAGTTTGCGTCCCCCTACCTGAGCCTGTTCTTCCTGTTAAAACTGATTTTTTTCTTTCCACTGTCACCAAGTACTAACTTGATTGTTCGGCTATGTTCACACTGCAGGCGAAAGCGCATCAAATGCGCCTTTTTTGACCCTATGCGACCCATATCCGATCATGCTATGACAGTTTGAACAGCACAAATCCGATATTTTCAAATCCGACCTGGGTCACTTTCATATGTGGTTTAATCCGATACATATCTGATGTCTTAGAAAGCGACTGCTGTGTGAATGTTCATGTCGCATTAAATCCGTCTTTTACGTCACTGACATAAGACGGACGCCGATTATCAGCTCTGGAGAAGACAAACGAGAAAGCATAGCGGCCATTGTTAAAGCACGTGCTCTCTTTTTTCTCAGTGTCCTTCTTTCTCTAATTCATTTGTCAAAATTCTGTCGGTTACGACTGTGCAGAAATCGATAGACGGCTGCAACAACACCTACTAGCTCTGTAGCCGCCATTTTTACTTCCGTAGACAGAGCGCGTTGCATGTCTTCTTTTGTGCATGCGGGCCGTGAACCGTTCACACTAGAGCGTGTTTGCTGTCACATTTTATTTGTCGTGTGAACAACCAGACAAAAAAATCAGAATTGAGCATTAAGACCTGCAGCGTGAACGTAGCCTTAGAGCTCTCTCTCTATTTCTCACTTTACAATATAAAGAGCTGTTGTTGTGATTTTCCACTGTACAGTTAAAATTGAATTGAATTAATAGGCTGTTCTGTTAAAGGATGAAATGAATAATCCCCAAAAAAGAAAAATTATTACAGTTTAAATGTTAACAATTTGAATTTCAGTTCGAACAACTACAGCAAAACAAAAGGATTTTGAGGTAGCAGATGAATAGCAATGCAAGATATAAATGTCCTCCTCATTTTGCCTTAATGCGTGATGAGGTCTGCTGTCTGATTTGTGTGTGCTGTGAGCAGGATCAGAGTGTAACTGCAGCAGTGCAGTCTCTGTTTCTTTGCCTTGGTGTTATGTTTGATTGAGACATTATTTACCACAGACGGGAGACGTCCTCTCTGTATTTATGAAAAGCAGCCTGCACCCATCAGACGCTCCTCATGACATCAGCGCGTGTGTCACGTGTCATCAGGGCTGATGAACATGTGCAAAGAGCGTGCACCTCTAACAATAGGGTTGTGAGACGCTGTGTGTGGAGCACATACATGCGTGTGTGCCCGCTTGCGTGTACTCATACTGCGTTATTACTGAGATTATTAAATTATGAAGCCTTCGGTGCCGTTGTCATGGCCCCAAGTGCTTTTGGAAATATGAGCTTCTATTTTCGTCTTGGGCCAAACATCCAATTTGAGGAGAGCTCACAAACAATTCATGACTTGTTTAAAAGAGCAACGAGGGGGAAGGATGAATATCCCTGGGAGGTCACGCACTTGACAGATTGAAGTTGACGTCAAGTTTTGTTTTGTGTTTTTTTTAATCTGCGGTTCTTGATGATGCTGATGATGATGAGGTCGATCTGTAAGGTGACGATGAGTGTGCTTTGTCTGTCATCTGCCTGCAGGAGAACGACTATCTACAGGAGTGCCTTGAAGTGGTGCAGCAAGAGTTCATGATCTTCAACCGAGAGAAGTAAGAGAACAGAAGAGCAGCAGACCGTCTATAACACGGGCTAAAAGCAGAGGTTTCTTTTTTTTATTCAACGCAGCCAGAATGAAATTAGCTACCATTAGTGTCATCCTTTTAGAACGAATGCAAAGGACAGAAACATTCCTGCCACTTGCCTTGTTTGCCCTTTAAACAATCGGATTGATATCCTCAGCTGGAGCTAAATTTAATCTTCTTTCATGTTTCTTTTCTTAGATTGTGAGGCAACATAGGGGTTCATTTGTCTTTGATCTTAAAGCTATCTCGCAACCTCTTATTTTTGGGGGGCAGCAATCATATATTTAGAAAACCAACGGCAGTAATTTAGCTAAATTAGTGACACTTTAATTACAGTTAAAACTAGATATTTTGCCCATAAACCCCTGAGACAAGAGGTCGGCACATTTTACTGTTTCTTTTATTAAATTGCATAAAATCCATGCACAAAAGACAAATTGAGACTTTAAAATGATATAGCAGTTTAAGGTAACAAAGCATCTTCGTCCTTGTCCTTGTTTCCCTTGCTAGAATCAACAGTCAGCTTAACAGTTATGTCACAATCATGTCAATCAGGAACCAATGCAGGCACAGGGAGAACATATAAGAGGCTCAGTTGATCAGGAGGACCAAAGCAGGTGCTGTCTTCCTGCTGTAAAGTGTCGGCATTAACCAGTATGCTAGCATTCAGTCCTGTAATAATACATCGATTCAAATATGTTAAGGTTCTTGTTTTTCAAGGTGCTACTGGTGCTGAGAAACATCTGGGGGGGAAATGCAAAAAAAAATACAAATTTCTCACAGCCTGTGCTTGTAGATATTATATCAAACTTAAACGCCTTTACTGTTTAATCATGAAAGTGTCTCCTTTTACATTTTTCCCCATGCAGATGTTTTTGCATGCTCATTTCATAAGATTCATGTAGGAAACGGACAAAAAGTAGAGTCTTACACAATGTCTGACTTGTGGAAATAAACAGTCGTGTGAAAAAAGTTCCAAAGGACTCTTTGCAGTCCTATAAAAAGCTCAGTACATTGTTCCCTCGTTTATCGCTGGAGTTAAGTTAAAAAAAACAAAAACCTGTGATAGGTGAAAGCTTTATTTTTTACAATTATTACAGATTTTTTAAAGACTGTAAAACCCCTCACTACACACTTTATACACTTTTCTCAGACGGGTAACTCAGATGGTAACGTCTACCTTCCTTTAACATGTCCACAAGTCCAACTTTTTGTGCTATGGTTAGCATCTTCCTTACTTTGACGGTACAAAGCGTTTCGTCGGCATTGTTGTGTTTGTTGGGGAGAAAACTTACAAACATACAGTACAGCACTTCACAGTCACACTGCTAGCAATAGAAGATTTATGTATTTGACAAGCTGAACGCATTCTGTACTGTACAGGAGATACGGCACGGGATTGATTGACAATGGTCTACAGCCAATCAGGACGCAGAACACAATGTGCTTTAAAAAAAAAAAAAAGCATGCAAAATTGCACCAAAAAAATGTGCAAAAGAGCGAGGCCGCGGAAGATTAACCGCGTTATAGCGAGGGACCACTGTACACCCTTACTGCTTCCATAGGAATTAAGAGTATAAGTAGCTGCTGCACTTGATTAATTAGGCATCAGCAAGTATGGACGCCTGTCTTTAGGTCTGGAGCATTCACGTATGTGACAATGCCACAATCGTTCAAGGAGTCTTCCATGCAATGCTCAGCGAAACTGCAAAACACCTGCATCTCAGACTGTACAGGCAACAGTTAGAGTGTTAAATGTTACATTTCATGACAGTACGATTAGAAAACGAGGGAGCAGGGATGGTTTGTTAAAAAGGGTTGCCAGGAAAAAGCTTCATTTCACTGGATGCAGAGGTTTGCTTTGGAAAGTTACATCTGAACACACTACAACACTTCTGTAATCATGTCTTTTAAACATAGAAGACTAAAATGGAGATGTTTGGCTGTAATGGATAGTGCCATGTTTGGCCTAACCCAAACCAGCTCATCAGCTCAAACTCCTTATAACAACGGCCAAGCACGTGGAGGGGTGTTGATTTGAGTTTGGTTTTTGGAGTTTTTTTGCAACCATGGGACCTGGATACCTCACAGTTGACCATGATCTGCTCTGTAAAACAAAGTATTCTAGAGTCAAATGAGACCATCGTGTCAGCTGAAGCGTGGCAGAAACTGGGTCATGCAACATGACAACGGTGCTAAGTGCATCATCAAATTTACAACAGAATGGCTAAAAAAGAAAGGAATCAAGGTGTTACTATGGCCCAGACCTCAAACCAACTAAAATGCTTTGGCAGGATCTTAAGAGAGCTGTGCATAAGCAAACAAGGTGTTGTTCAGACAGACACTATCTCTACTTTTAAGATTAGGCTTAAAACTTTCCTTTTTGCTAAAGCATATAGTTAGGGCTGGACCAGGTGACCCTGAATCCTCCCTTAGTTATGCTGCAATAGACGTAGGCTGCCGGGGATTCCCATGATGCATTGAGTTTTCCCTTTCCAGTCACCTTTCTCACTCACTATGTGTTAACAGACCTCTCTGCATTGAATCATATCTGTTATTAACCTCTGTCTCTCTTCCACAGCATGTCTTTATCCTGTCTTCCTTCTCTCACCCCAACCGGTCGCAGCAGATGGCCCCGCCCCTCCCTGAGCCTGGTTCTGCCGGAGGTTTCTTCCTGTTAAAAGGGAGTTTTTCCTTCCCACTGTCGCCAAAGTGCTTGCTCATAGGGGTCATATGATTGTTGGGTTTTTCTCTGTATCTATGAAGCGCCTTGAGGCGACTTTTGTTGTGATTTGGCGCTATATAAATAAAATTGAATTGAATTGAATTGAAAATAAGGTTAGATTGATAGGTAAACAATTTGCTCGATATTAAAACCCGTAAAAACCTCCCAAATATATCAATAACAACAACAATATGGATCAAGTGCAATATCTTGTATGATCAAAATGCTGAGGATGCCACTTTCATACGATAGTATAAGGAATGTACCTTGTATGAGACATATAATACATAAATATTTACTACATTTCTTTTCTGTATGGGCGACTTCATTAATTTTTTCCACCTTTTTCCCCTCCGTTGTGTTTGTTACGTTGCAGATACAGCACACAATCAAACATTTCTGACTGTGCATACTGATTGTTTGACTAATCTGGAGGTTTGTTTAAGACCCGTCTGATTGTTTTGACTGCTCCAGTTTCTCCTGCTGTCAGACGTTGCTGCAGCGATATCAGTGTATTTTCCCCCCTACGTGTCCACACGCACTTTCAAAACTAAGGCGGCACAATAACAATTCATGATGATAGTCAGATCTATAAAAATAAATCTGCACTTCAAAGGTTTGCAGTCATAATGATGAGTTTAAAAAAAACTGTCACCTTATACCACGACTGCTTTGGTGAATGTGGGGCTGGCACTGGAAATGCTCATAAGATTGCAGTGGGAACAAGTTAAGGGCTGCCATATGTGAACAGGTACAGCAAATGCTAATTTAATCCTCCAAGAGCATGCAGAGTTACTGGTATAGGAAGAAAAGCATTACATATTACTCCAGACCTTTACGACAGCCAAGCTTCTGTAATGAAATGGCTCGGTTATGTAAATCAGACATGACAGGAGGCTTTTTAAGAGTGTAGCTAAATTTAATGCATCTAATGTTTTCTTTACATCTGCAGAATACACACTGCACAACATAAATGACTACTTTAGAGTCCATTTATCATAGAATGTATCTTTGTATGTAAAGTGAGCAACATTGCTTCAGTGCTGCTCTAAATTATTGCCTCATTTATTATTGACCAGGTCCTGCCGCTGCAATGTTACTGCAGTCCTCCTCTGTGGCAAATGTCTTATTATATCCTATTGGTCTGATTAATGGCATGTTACTTCTATTTATAATAGAGGGCATAATGTCTAGAATTATGTGCAGTGATGTGCATAATATAGTAAAGTCTAAAGGCCTCTTGACTATTTTTCTGAGGATTTTATAGCTCAAAAGTTTGGAAAAATAATTTAATTACACAACATGGGGGCATATCTCGGCTGCCATCATAAATGTGGTGATTTAGTTTTATTTATATAGAGCCAGTTCACAGTTAGTTTATCTTGAATGGGTTTGTGTAGTGAGATAATAATATTAAAGACAGACTCAAACTATAAGATGTATCCCCTCTGAGCAGGTACTTGGTGACTGCGGGGAGGAAGAACTACCTTAGAACAGGAAGAGACGTCCAGGTTAGAGGCAGCCACCTGTAGCAGGCGATTGGAGAGTGAAGAGAAGGAGAAGAACGAAAAGAAGTGCACCTGGCAAACATGCACACATATTCATGAGTCACTGTGTTCCTCAGGTTGAAAAAGCGTCAGGAGGAGGGTCAGTCAGAGGCCGGGAATTATGACGCTAGCGGCGACGGGGACGGAGAGGCAGAAAGCGGAGCCGCCGATGAGGACGCGAACGAGCCAGAACCAGGACCGGAAGCTGATCCCGAGCAGGCGCCCGAGTCTGCCTCCAAACTGAGCATGTGCGGCTCAGTGTGTTCCTCCCCCGGCAGCTGCTAGCGCCACATCGCCTCACAGTGACGATGGCAGCTCTCTCTGGCGGCTGCGGTGTTTGTGCCATGCCAACAGATACCTTCTCACCTCTCTCTCATGTCGTAGCCTACAGCGGAGGAAAATGACAGCGGGGCAACTTGGCGCACAGCAGCAGCTCCCATAACGGTTCCCCTCATTTACACCCCCCGCCCCCCATAGCATCTTTTTGGTAAGGCATGAATGAAGCGGAATCCCAGAGAGTCCCTGCCTATTGTACCTACCGCCCTAGAGTAAGCTCCAACTTCTATGCAATGTTACAGTATAGCATGACAAAATAATAAGGTATCACTTACTAGGAGGTGTCGTTCCATAAGCAGAGAGCCACACGAGCATGATGACATCCCGAGCAATAGCAGTCTACGGCTTTTTGAATAAGGTTAGTGGTTTTGGTGGAGGTGCCTCCCTTTATTATCCCTGTTCCAGATCCGATGGGGGACGACTGAATTATTCAGCACACGAAGGCACTCGGTTTATTTTATTGCCTGTGTCTTCCCCCCCCTTTCATGTGATGTGTGCCCTAATTTGGAACATTTTTTTCCTCCTGGAGCGCCTTCCTCTTGTTGCAACACCTTCCTGTGATACATTTCCAGTAAGTGTTGATGGCTGTCTGCAGTCAGCAAAGACAGTGTGACTGGTTTCATGTTGTAAACCTGTTTAAAGTTGTGCCTGTCGATGATGATCGGTATTTGTTAATCACACCGTAGCCATGGATGCGTTATAGGGCAGATTTTCCTCTTTTAAGTCTTAACCAGCTAGCTGTTTTTTCTTTTTTCCCCTTCAGGCCTTTTTAGGAGGAGAAGGTACTGAAGTTAAAATCAGTCCAGCAATCAGAATGAAAAGTTGTGCTTGTCACTGTGTCCAAAATGCTTACGAAGATTTAGTATTTTAGCCCTGCACCAAGCTCTGACCCAAAGAGGGTTCTGAAACTCAGCTCACTGCCAACAATGGCATCCTTTACACATCTATAAGAAAGCTCTGTTTGCTTTACTAGACTTCATCATCTTGTTAAGTGCTTAGTTTAGGACAAAGATCATGTCCCTGTAGAGGTTTGTTTGGGGTAGCTGTGCCCTGTCGGTACATCAAACTGCATAGATGAGCTACTCTTTGATTGTCGTAGTGAGAGTGGTACATTTTAGGGTGGCGCCGTTAATCTCAGTCTGAGAATATGTAGCAAAAGACCACCTTAAAAACCCGAAGGCCTAACAAATTGAAAAACCGTGTAAATAGCATACAGTGTAGGTAATTAAACTGACCACAGTTTTATGTGGGACTGCTAACTCGACGTGTAAACTTAAGGAAGAGCTGTGTGAAGCTTCACACCACTTCATCCCGCTCTTCTTTCCAAGTGTGCAGGCACAACTTGTAGGCAATATATGCCAAAGCTTTTCTACCATTTGCAACCATTTCTAAGGAACTTTGAGTGTGTGAATGTATGTCTCTTTATCCCTCTGATAACATAAAGTCAGTTATTTCTGCAAGTGAAGACATCGTAATTTATACAATCATAACATGATGATGTGCAAACTGTCTATTTCAGGTAATGCATCTTGGGAAATACACCTGTTTGCTGTCTTGATGCAGCATTTCCACCAGTAAAGCTGTTTACCCCGGCAGCTTTGACTGACCTTTGGGGGTTGGAGCCACAATTTAATGTTACACTCAGTTAATTTTGTGCCATCGCCTGCTGTAATGTTAATTGTGAGGTGCAGACAGAACAGTGTTGGCCTAAGTGCATCTCTGCACTCCCACTCTGCTCGGTCAACGAATGGTCTAGCCTCCACAGTGTAATTAGAGGACATGAGTGAAATATCACATGAACAGGTAAAACAGTATTAGCTACAATATTTGCTTCACTCTTTATTTACTTTTGCCTAAACAGCCAACAGAAACAGTTAATGCCCAGCTATTAACCAACTTGATGACTGAAGCTTTTGTATTTAAAAAAAAATTTGTTCTTGTGCCCAACAGGGGGATTAATTTAGGCCCAGTGGCTTTCCGGGGAAGATCGATACTCATGTCTTTGTTTTAAATAAAGAGCTAGAGTCAGGTAGTGATTAGCATAGCTTAACATAAAGAGTAGCCACAGGGCAAAACACCTTACCAAAACCTGTAAAAGCTTAGAAGTTAACATTTGTCTTGCGTGATTAATTCTTATATAAATATTAATGTAGTGTTAATGTGCTCTGCTGGTTAAACAGCTAGATGTAGTGAATGAGTGGTCCTTAAAGGATGGATAAAATGTTCAACATGTAGCTACACCACTAACTGGGCTGCTGAACCACCAATGGTTTGATTTCGGGCTGATGGTCATGTGACAGGCAAGAGTTGTGATTTTGCTGGCAGGGCAGCTCTAGCTTTGTAACGTCTTTCTGTTTTTAAAGCTACAAATAAGAACTTGATAAATTCTGTGTTAATGTTCTTTCAGTGTTATAATGTGAGAGTTGCCTAGTAACACATTGTTCTAACATAATTATGAAAAAAAGCCAAACTCTGATACATTTTATTCAAGTAATGTCACTTGATAGTAAAGTGTTACCAGTTGACATGTTTCAAATGGAACCTTGAATATCAATCTAACATGAATTATAAAGCACACAGAGCTCCGTATAGTCTACTGTAATAATACATAGCTCATTAGTTCAGGTGTGGGCTTCTTCACTATTAGTCTCATATGACAGATCGATGTGTTAGCCTAGCTCACAATGAATATTTTTTTCTAGGAGCTGAGTCGTTTTACTACAGTTTCGCACATGCAGGGTTGAAAAATATTTACAGTGTTCACAGTAACTCTGATATGATGTGAACATAGCATTAACCTCTATCAAAAGAGACAAAAGACAGTATCATATTTGGCTTATGACATGTTTGCTCTTAGCTAGCTTGCTAACATTAGACGCTAGGATACGGAGACTTGTGATTACAGCTTTTTCACACCAGCCTTTTTAATATGAAATACCAGGTAAACATGTTCTACAAATGACATTAATGAACGTTCTGTTATTTTAACTTTGAAAAGCTTTAATTAATGTGATAAGTTGACCTATGTTTATTTAGCATTTTATGTCAAAATGGCTGCTGTGTAGTCACCATAGCTAATTTTAAGCTAACCTAATAGCTGATACTTTCAAAACGCAGGCTGACTGCTTGATAAAGTTTTTTTTTTTAAAATAAAATGGATCTATTATTAAGTGCTTGTTGAAATTTTAAACCTCCAATAAAACTCAGACAAGCAGGAAGTTGATAAAATGATGTAACTTCCACTGTTAAGCTAGGCTAACGGTTCCCCAGCTCTAGCTGTACAGTTGACGCTCAAACGTGACAGATGCTTTGACCTTGTTCCCAAAGGGAAAGCAAATAGGTGTGTTTCCCAAAAGTAAGCTGTTTCTTCAAAACACTACATTATGATTAGATTAAGAAGCTTTCTTAAAGAGACATGAAATGTTATCTTCCAAGTCTGCCAAAACGCGTGAGAAATTGAATAGTCTTGAGCCCTGTGCTTTTATTTTTGCATGTACCTTTACAGTATAAGCCTGTTTTTTGCCAAAGCCTGGAGCTTGAGCCCTACCGGCTGATTTGTGCATGCACAAGCTTTTGGTAATAGCATACCTCGACGCTCACCTGATTATCGACACAGTCCAAAATCAGAGTATAACCGGCCTGCGTGACTGTTTACTTTAAGCTGTACAAATTGTATAATCCCAGTGTTACATGGACGGCATGATATTTTAGATGATATGCAGTACCTTTTTGACATCCTGTAGGTTGTCTTAATGCTTTGTTCCAAGTATACAGGCTCGTACCCTCATGGTGAGTGGAATGAGGTCAGCAGCTGTGTGTCTGTTGTGGATTAAGTGTTGCATTGTTGTCTCTGCAGCAGAAGATGAAGATTTGAAACTGGGGCATGTTTTCACTTCACCTCAATACAGAAATTGCTGCATTAAAAAAGAAAAAGAAAAAAAAACAAAACAAAACTGATTGTCTCCATTTGTGGTTATTTCTCAGACTCTGTCGGCACAGCATCAGACTCACCGTAGGCCTGAGGAGTGTGTGGAACAATGTGTTAATTATGTAAATGGGAAATATTTGATTTTAACAGTTAATTTAGGCGTAACTTTTCTCAAAGTTACACCAAACTAATCTAGGCTTTAGTTCCTTGATATCAGTGATCATTCCTACTTGGATCGTGCTTGCAAACCCTCCCGACATATTTCTTCATGTATTAATGTTCTGTGTTTTAAAACAAGCCATCATGCTATATAGTTTGACCAGCAGCAGCATGTCTCAACCATTTTCTCACCCACTCTTTTGAGATTCTGTAGGTGTCTTAAGTCTGTGGTTACAGTTTGAAACTCAGTGCCCCGTCGAGAAAAGAAATCAAGAAGAAAAATGTGATCCATGCCACTCGTTTCCTCCCTTATGATCCTACTTTGCATAATGTTCTTGTGCTGCAGGATTTTTACAGGGAATCAGTAAAAGGCCTTGTTGCTGAAACGGAAACTGCTCCGTGTGTTCAGAAAACATGCTGCTTCAATCGCTTTGATAATGAAAATAAATCTCCTTCCAATAATTTGGCGTGTGTGTCATTTTTACCCAAATGCAGCTTTAATGGCAAAGTTTGTTTGCAGACAGTAGGGGGCAGTGAAGAGCAGGGGCATGTACTGGGTGAACAGAGGCGTCCCTGGTGAACTGATCTCTAAATAGCAGCGTACAGTGAAGAGGAATCTAGGACTGACTAGAATAGAGACAAGGCTGTCACAGGATTTGTAAGTATACATAATGCAGAGGCTTGGCTTTGTTCAAAACAATTCCTCTTTTTTTTTTTCTTTTTTTTTTGTATGATACAAACTTCATATGGAAAAATATAGAATAAATGCATAGACAGTTTCTCTTTAACAAGAAAATTCAAAGTCCACCCTATATGGATGTCTGCTTGGCTCAGGACTGGCTTCTCTCCACTGGATCTTCAAGGATGTCCACAGCCGTCTTTCCCACATTGTCCATCAGGTGGCGCCACTTTGGGGCCTCAATGGCATCCAGAAGAGCAGCCAGCTCAACCTCCAACTTTTCAACTGTGTCCTCCACTTGCTGCAGGAAGCGTGAGACATGCGTGGTTGACAAGTAAATAATACATTAATAAGTTGTAGTATGAATAATAGAATTATCACTGATGAATAATGAATCTGAATGAATAAAACAGTTTCCCAAAACAGCTGGTAACGCAAGGTAAGGTCTGAGTAGGACTGGGGTTTGCTGGATGAGATGATGTAGAGATCTGGAGTAGATCACTAGTGTATTAATAAAGTTATAAAAAAGGAAATGTTGAGGAATATTGGGCATTCATTCTGTCAAAACCAAGGAGGGAGGGACTTCCAAACCCTGATGGTTTCAAACCACTGAGGCCTAAATGTGAGGTTAGATTAGAAACTACACCTTCTCCACTACATCCAGGCGGTGGTGAAGATTCGTGTGCTCCTGACAGGCGCTTGAACGCACCGCTCGAGGCAGAAGGTGGGGCTCAGGACCTGAAAACACATTAGACGTATACTCAGTGTTACAGATGCACAGTATAAGCAAACAAGATGTAATAATGAATCATGAAAGGTACTTAATAATATGCTGTTTTTAACACCGTATGAGAGACGAGAATAAGGAGATGAATTTATTCCTGTGAGCTTAACAAAACTTTAGTCACACACTACAGGAACTGCTCCAGTATGGGATGTTAAAGAGAGAGGTCACATTATTGCTGAGGTATAGAAGTTAACATCAGTGCCTTTGTTCAGCTCTCCTAATCAGCCGGCTGATTAGGAGAGCTGAACTAAAAGACGGATCACTCATCTGTTTTATATCAGCTCAGAGTTGTGTAATCCTAGGCTCACTGTGTTCACGCAGGATTGGAGGTAAATTAGAACAATGCAACTGCATGCAAAGATAATGCAAAAGCAGGCATGTTTTTACGGGACATGCAGCTGCTGGTCACAGTTTAATTATGCACGGGAAGCACATCATTTAAACATGGCAGTGTCTTAGCAGTGCATAGCCATAAGATGTGAAATCTGCCATTTACCTACAACTCTGGGCTTAATAGGGCTGTTATCCCCCCAAAGCATGAATACATTTAAAAAATAGAGCAAGCCTCAAATAATAACCACATGGGTGTGGTTCAAACTGAATATTCTTGCCAACATACTGTAGCTTTACGAAGAATAATGTACAAACTCTTGCCTCTTGTTTCTAACATCATTGTAACCACTAAATAAGAAATAAAGGCACTTCCTGTCAACATTGCTCATATCTATGAGTCCAAAGTGTTTTTTATACACAATATTTGGCAACCTAAAACCCTTTGTTGGCAAACCGTGTGGAGTTTACCACATCATGGGAAATGTTAACAGTCTGATGAAAATCTTGATGGGTCTTGATAATCATTCAGAAATAAAACAAAATCCAGTTAAATCCAGTTTGTTCCTGCTTTATGAGATAATAGCCGTACTTGACGGGTGGGTAAACAACAGAGTTCGTATCTTGTGGCCATGCATTACTAAGATGTTGCCACAGTGCCTTATTAACTTGTGGTCAGGACTTCATTATCACATTCTCATGTATTACTGACTCGTGGTGAAGCAAAATTTTGTGGCTACCCACTAATATTTTTTTCCATCCATGCCACCAAAAAGGCTCTGGATTTGTTAGCTTGAGTGGCAGCTCGGGGCTTTGTCAAACTGTTTCAAAAACCGAGAGAGAAGAGGAGTTAAAAGACAACAAGACTGGAGGGAAATATGAGAAGAAGAAGAGTTCATGGTGAGGTGAATTAGTCTAAGGACAAAAAACACTCCCAAACTGGCGTCTGTGCTAGCTAGCTTGCATCTATCATCATCTCTACATTTGTCTCACTGAGTGTTTGAGGATGAAAATGTATTTCCTACTCTGTCTGAGAGGTTTTAGAGGAGCTTGTGGCTGATTTTGTTCCCTTCAGACAAAGCCAGTTTCATTATTTCTTATGTTTTCCACTATTTCTGTCAAGCTAAGCTAAACAATTGACTGTAGTTTGAAGTTTTCTTACTACAATGATCGTACCATAGTACGAGTTTTGTTTGACTAAACACTTAAAAACATGGTGACCAATTAGAACTGAAGTCCTTATATCATAGACATACAGCGTAACAAACGATAATTCTTTCTAGTCAAGCTGAAGACAAACAGGACTTAAACCCTACGCCAAGTACTCCTAAAACTATGTGAAACCTTTCGTTTTTAATTTTTTGTGTTGTCTCTGTGCCGTTAACATTCATATTATAGAGAATATTAATATATTTCAAATATAAATGAATTATTCTGAAGGTTAAATAATCAGCCTGCAGATAAAACCTTCAGATTGCCTGCAAACATGTGAATCCAGTAAGATACCGTGTGTACTATAAATGCGATTTTAAGTTATTGATGGGTGCTGTGTCCCTAAGCCCCTTGAATGTGTCTTTTAAATCTATATGTTAAATGCGTGCAGCGTTTGGCCATGCAAACACAACGGTACTCCATGTAAACAAGCTCAAGAATTACACGTTGGGTTTAGTTTGTCTTTAAAACTGAAAAGGTTTCTGTGCAGATTGACTTTATCTTGCAAAGAAAACAAATAAATATCAAAGTTTATATTATTGTTACATGTCCTTATAAAGAAACAAGTGTTTGCCATCTGATGTACATCTTTAATGTAGAGCTGAAAACTAACCAGAGGAAATGTGCTTTTAGCTTATGTTGCTTATCTGCTCGTTTCCAAATGCAATGCTCCTTTTAACAGTTTATATTTTCTTGAATTATGTGACTCTTTAGTTAAACAGCAGCCGATTGATCAGGCCTACTTGAAGGCCACAGTTAGTATGCTGAGGAGACAGCCGTGATGCTTGGTGTTAATTCGCTTCAGCAGGCCAGAGAGGGCCACATGCATTGTCCCAGGCATTTCCCTTCTCACACTTAAGTTTCCAATTATCTGTTTCTCTTTGAAGCCCGGGTATTTGGGGGACGCTTCCGTTCACTTGCAGCTCTCTGCTTCTTTTTTTAACGTCTTCTTATCGGCGACAGGCCAAGCTCCCCTTGATAGTATTTATTCTTTATAAAGTAAAGTGACTGTCTCATCCACTGGCTGAATGCTTGCAGCTGTGAAGTCACTCTCATTTAGAAACAACGAAACACTTGGTGTGAATGTAGACGGCTAAGGCTTGACAGCATGTTATTGAGAATTAGTGATCTTTATGAAGTGTTTGGCTGACCCTGACCCCTAACTAAGTATTGTAGTTAGGGGTCAATTAGTCATTTTTTCTTTTGTGGCCAACACACAAAGAGTTGTACTCCCTTGTTCAGCTGTACCTGAACATCAAGCTGCCCTGATTTTACCACAGCCTCTCATGGAAACATTTTTACAAGCACCATTATGGTGTTCAGGGAGTGCCAAGTTCAGTACATGCAGGAATCGGGCCAAGAAAGAGCGATGGATGATGGAAGGTACATTAAATTCATCAGGCTTCCCAGCAAGCGGACTAAGCAGATGTCTGCCTCGGTGTGTGCTCCGCAGTGGGGGTTTTGTTGCACTCACTCTTGTGTATGAGGACTTGGCAAAGCTCGCTGCTTTGATTTGACAGTGACAGATGAATTATGAAAAGTCTGCAAAAGACATGAAGTTTTCCTACACTGGATCTACACTAAAGAGCCAGATGTGAATTTATCAAAGTGGCGGTTCTTGCTGTTGCATCTCACAACAACCACAATCTTTTGTTGTAGTGAATGTGCTGCTGGTTTCAAAATCAAAAACAACAGGGGGAAGAAAGGGGGATCTGGTTGGGAGTGAGGGGGGCGGAAATCCCTCCAAACCACAGCTGCGCTTCCATCTAAGTGTCAGCGTGTACACAGCGCAGCCTGCTCTTTTAGAGTAAAACTTGCAACGGGGAGCTACATGCTAAAGTTTGTGAGTCTGCCTTTTTTTGCAGATGCGATAAAAAGGGGCGGATGCGAAATCGCCAGCTTGTGTTAACAAACGGCAAGAAGGCATTTGTTCCTGTTTATGTTGGCATGTGCTTTCAGGCCATCTCGCTGAAGACTGTTTTTCCTCTTTCAGAGCTCTTCCAAGAGGTTAAGAAATGCACATGCACACGTAAACACACATCAAGAAAACACACCACAGGAAAAGCAAACACAGATATGACGATCTAACACAGCTGCAGCTGAGGACAAAGGTCAACTACCTGGTGTGTGTGTTGAGCGTGTTTGTATGTGATGCTTTTCATGGCTCTCTATAGGAGAGCAGGAGTTCAGCTGAGTGTAAAATTGAAAAGTCAATACAGGTCAGAGCTCACTGTTTAACTGACAGCCGCATTACTTTTAAAGTTTAAGCTACAAGTCAGCTGACATTTCAGACCTTTCCTCCTTACTCCACACTGCTGACAACCAAACTGACACTTTGGTTGGGTAACTTTACCTTCTCCTTTCAGTTTAAAACCTTCTGCAGTACTGGTCTGTTGTAGTAAAGAGAGAGCTGAGCATAAAAGCACAGTTGGTGATTTACCAGTGGACCCATATTTCTACTTCTACCCATGGTCACGAGCTTCTGGCAATGACAGAAGGAATGAAATTACTTCCCTTGGGGTGGTGGTACTCTCAAATAGATATAGAGTGAGAAGCTTGGACACTTGGAAAGGGTTCAGAGTAAAACAGCCTCCTGGAAGCCTCCTAGAAGCAGAAGCAGGAGAAAATACATCTCTCGGCTGGCTTGGTCTTGGTATCCCACCGGAAGAGCTGGAGGAGGTGGCTGGGAAGCGGGAGGTCATCCCTGCTTACACGTGAATTATACTTCTGCGTCAGATCTACTTTGTAACTAACACCATAACCAGAACCCCATTTTAACAGCCTTCTATGTAACCTGACATGAACCTCCTGAGAAGTATAACTACACGCCAGGTCGATGCATACCACAACGACTTGAATGGTGTGGAAGGTTGATACAAGATTTCAGTTACTGCATAAATTAGGACAGAGATTTCCTGTAGAGGTTTAAATCAAGCTATGGATGGATGGATGGGCGGATGGATGGCTGCTGGATGGATGGTTGGCTGTTGGATGGATGGATGGATGGATGGATGGATGGATGGATGGATGGATGGATGGATGGTTGGCTTGATGGATGGATGGTTGGCTTGATGGATGGATGGCTGATGCATGGATGATGGATAGAAGGATGGCTGCTAGATGGATGGATGGATAAATGGATGGATGGTTGGATGGATGGTTGGCTTGATGGATGGATGGCTGCTGGATGGATGGATGGCTGCTGGATGGATGGATGGATGAATGGTTGGCTTGATGGATGGATGGCTGCTGGATGGATGGATGGTTGTGATGATGGATGATGGATGGGATGTGTGGATGGATGGATGATGGATGGATGTATGGATGATGATGGATGATGGTGATGGATGATGGATGATGGATGGATGGATAGATGATGGATGATGGATGGATGATGGATGGATGATGGATGGATGGATGGATGGATGGATGGATGGATGGATGGATGGATGGATGGATGGATGGTTGGCTTGATGGATGGATGATGGATGGATGGCTGTTTCGGTGGCATGCAGTGACTCCAGTTTAGTTGACACGTCAGTCAGCTGAATGCTACTTTCAGCTGACTGTGAAATAACTAAAGACAGCACTACCCCTGCTTTGCTTGAATATAATCAGCTGATTTCACTTGACTTCACTTTTCACTGACGCTTCCATTCTTTCATGTAAAAACAAACGAACTTGAACTATTTTCAGCGTGTTAAGTTCATCAAAAAAGCCATCTGGTTTCTGTGCGTACAAGTCAACTGTCACGTCCACTGCTTTTGCCTCTTGCTCTGTGACAGTTCAACTGTTTTCACTACTTTTTCATTTTGTAGCATTTACATCTTTTCTTTTTAAGATAACCCAACACACGAGTCTATAACTATTGTATGACCCAATTATCTTTTCATACTTAGTGTGTGAAATAAAAACAAAGTTTTTAGATGATATCAACTGTGGTCTGTGTGTTTGTGTGTGTTCACTCTGTTTGCTTCCTGCAGTTGGCCATTCTTGTAGTATGAAGTCAGTGTAATTCACACTCTGAGGCTGTCACACACAGATTTGGCTCTGAGGGATTGTCCCACATATTTCTGAATTTCCATTCGATTTCGGTGACACTGGAACACGCAGAGCTCAGAAATGCTGGTTTGAAGCGGCAGATGAACACGATACATGAAGTGATCGTTTGAGAAATACTCGCAACGTATTCGCTCAAGTGTAGCCAGAGCTGCAGTTAAATTAGTAACAGATGTGCTGGCAAAATCCCGAACACACTCAAACATGCATGATGTCAGTTTGGCGCTCATGTGAGCACGCACACACAAACACACACACACAGACGCACACACATCTGCAAACCTCTAAAGTCTATTGCACTGTGCTACAAACATGTAGTAGGATGGAGATGATCGGATGTATCTCCACTAAGCGGATCCATAAATCAGTTTTAGCAAATCAAAACGCTGATCTCTGTTCTGTGTTCTCTGACTCTTCCTGTTTGACCTGTGACCCCCACCTCCACCACGATACACACCGCACTTACCTGCTGCGGCATAGCCAATCAGGAGGAGGAGGAGTCCAATCGAGGAGCCGGAGGGGCAGCTCATGATGAAGACAGAAACCTGGCGGGCAGCTGGTGGCAAAGAGTGAGGAGTGTGAGAGAAAAGAAACAAAGAAGTGAGAGCCCCGAAATCTCTTTTAACTCAAAATTAGGATAAAAACCCAAAGATTTCTGCTTCCATAAAGCTCTTCTCTTCTCCCTCTCTGCCCCGTGTTCGGTCCTTTGCTTTCTAATCCTTCCCTCCCTGACTTGGTTGAGCTCACTTTCCTAATGAAAACATTAGAAGCGGGACAAAAAGTTCAGATTCTGGGAAGGGGCGGGAGAGATGTCTGGGGAGGGGACTCCTCTTTTTCAGCTGCACACTGGCAAGCCTTTAAACAAGGTTGTATTTAGTTTTGAGTTACTGGCATTCATCCTAAAAAGTACCTGTGGTGGCTTGTTGTTTTTGTTTATATGAAAGATAGCAAACTAGCCACTTTATTAGGTACAGATGAGGACAAAATTATTAGACCCCCCCCCACCAAATTTTCCCAACTGCTGTTTTAAGAGAACAAGGGACTTTCAACACAGTATTTCTAAGCATTCGAGTTTTCTTTAGAAAGCATAAATGATTTCTTTTTGCACAAATATCAGAATCATTTCAGAAAAACACCCAAAACTTCAGGAAAGGTTTGAGCTGTGAGATAAGAAAGCACCAAAATAAAAAACAGTTTAGGCTTAATAAAAGAATTGGTGATGCCCAGAAAGCAGGAGATAGACACACAAAGTTATCACAGCATTTCCATGCATCAAGACGTGGAGTGAGAAATATCATCAAGAAATTCAAAGAGAGCCACACAGTATAGAAGAAGCCTGGCAGAGGGAGCAAAAGATTTCAAAGATCTAGGAAAGAAAACTAGCGAGAGACGTGTCTAATGACAACTGCTAATACACTCGTGAACGACTTAGTCAAGTCAAGAATTGGAGTCTCAAAGAAGACACAGACCGAGAGAAACGCCTTCAAGCCAGACTAAAGTGTGCTAAGGACAACCTGGAGAAAGGGTATTCATACTGGAAGCATGCCCTTTCGTCAGATGAGATGAAACTGTTTATGTTTGGAGAAAGAACAATCAGAAGAACACTGTCCCCACAATGAAACACTGTGGCGGGAGTATTAAGCTGTGGGGATTATTCAATGTTTCTGGAACTGAGAATCTCATCAAAGTTTGAAGGAATCATGAAGAAAGAAGGATATATGAAGATTTTATTTGATTTTGTCTTCCAACGCAACGGCAGCATGGGCTGGGATTGCTCAGGAGACAACTGCTAAGACACTGCAGGCTGTTATTCAGCAAAAAAGGACACATAATCGACCATTAGCGTCAGGTGGGCTAACAGCCAATCACGTGGCAGCAACTCGGTGCATTTAGGCTGTTAGAGATGATCAAGACAACATACTGAAATTCAAACTGAGCATCAGAATATGGAAGGAAAGTGATTAAAGTGATTTTGAATGTGGCAGACACACAGGACTAAGTGTTTTGATATCTTCTGATCTTCTGTGATTTCCCCACAACCGTCTCTAGGATTTAAGAACAATGGTCCAAAAAGGAAAAAAATATCCGGTGAGTTAAAAGTTTTCTGGGTGAAAATGCCTCGTTGGCATCACAGAATAGCAAATAGGAAAGCAACAGTAACTCAAATAACTACTTGTTACAACCAAAGTATGCAGAAGAACTTTGTCTTTTATCCTGTCTTCCTTCTCTCACCCCAACCGGTCGCAGCAGATGGCCCCACCCCTCCCTGAGCCTGGTTCTGCTGGAGGTTTCTTCCTGTTAAAAGGGAGTTTTTCCTCCCCACTGTCGCCAAAGTGCTTGCTCATAGGGGGGTCATATGATTGTTGGGTTGTTCTCTGTATGTATTATTGTAGGGTCTACCTTCCAGTATAAAGCGCCTTGAGGTGACTGTTGTTGTGATTTAATGTATAAATAAAATTAAATTGAATCGAACATCTGTGAATGCACAACTTGAAGGAGATGAACTACAGCAGCAGAAGGCCAGGTGCTACCTTCAGTTCACATGGACCAAAACTGGACAATAGAAGAATGAAAAAAAAGTGTTAAGGTAGTTCTGAAGACAACAGGACGTCCAACACGGTATCATCAAGGTGTACCTAACAAAGTGGCCAGTGAGTGTATGTCCCGAAGAACAAGATTTCAAGGTTTTATTTATAACTCATAGCAGTACTGTATTACACTGATTTACATCGCTACCCTGCAGTGCATCCAATCTTATCTCTATCCAGACACAAGGTAAGACTGATGTAGACAATTTTCTTTTAATTTCAGTTTTATTATTTAAACAGTTTTTTGATCAAATCAAGAGAGGGTCTGAGGCTATCTGATAACATCCACCAGGAGGTTATTTCTGTTCAGCAGGAAGACGAAGAAATCAAAATCAATTCAGCAGCAGACAATGCCCTTTGTAATCGCATTGATTGGTTCCTGTTATTCCCAGTAAACATACTTCTCCTGCTCTCTCTCTCTCTGTGTCGATGACTCACACACATTGCCACACACAAACAGCAAAGACTGTTACGCATTATCTAACCTTATTAAGCCGGAGTGTCTACAGCCTTCCTGCTCTGTGCTCATTTCTTTGGCCGCTTAAGCAGATCTACAGGTTAAGAAGCAGAAAACAACATTGGCGGAAAGTGAGCAAAGGGATCAGCGGAGAGAAAGAGAGTCAGCGGACATTTATGTCTGTTAGCCGATCCAAACCAGAGATACAGGCCGAGGACACGGGGAAATATAGCTATGTGTCTCACACATGGTCAGCATTACAGAAGCATCAACAGGAAAACGGGATAAGAAAACTGAAAGAGGCAACAACACAAGGAAAGAACAATAATTTCATCCTGTCAGAATAAATTTAATACGCCAGAAATCAAAAGCAAACTTTTATATGCTGCATATTCAAAAGCTTGGACACATTTGATAAAACATAAAGACAATTTCCCCAATTGCTATTTCATTTATTTAGAAAACACAACAGCTGTAAATGTAGCAGTAAGCCTTAATATGAATGAAATCCACACACAAACACACATTATAGTCACGCATATATATATGTGTACCATTAGAATTTTAAAGAACTGCAATTAGAACTGGAATTTGGAGTTCCCCTCCCCAACCCTCCCTTTTTACAATCAACAGGCTAATAAATGTACATATGTGTCAGAGTTCACCCTGTGACCATTTAGCTAATGCGTGTTTTCAGGCATCAGACGCAACGTAAAGAGCAGAGCATCTGCAGAAGCTCACAACCAGAGGATCACAGCCGGCATCACGCTGAGCCACCGTGTGACAGACTGCTGGAAGCGAGGTCACCTTCCCACTGCCTATTTCTGTCCTCCTGTCCATACGTCTCTTTGTTTTCTACTGCAACGCCTGCCAGTAGTTATGATGACCAGATGTCACCACAGTCGTGGAGAGATTAAGAGGACCCTCGGCGGTGGTCATTTCATCGTCTCCACCTCGACACGGATCTCATTATTGCTCCTCGCTGCCAATATGTGACCTCAGCTCTCTGGCATACACCATGTTTTTGCCACTTTTGTAAGAAGCTAAGTCTAATCTGAGTGAGATGTGTGGTGGTGTGTGTGAAGTCTGGTTTAGAGACAAGTCAATAATTGGCCTCTGGGTTCCCTGGATTGTCGCAATCCCACTTCGTGTTTGCTGTGTTTAAAAAAGGAAACCTTTTCGCATGTTCTCACTATTCAGGTTTGTACTTTAATTACTTTGCACACTAGATCAGGATTCTCAAGCTTTTTCAGAAATGGACTCCTTACAGTATAAAAAAATAAAACGAGAGGACCTGTAAGTGTTGCACCAAAACCTTTACAGAACACATGGCGCCCTGTTTGCTAAAAAAGTACCCTAACTTTTTTTTGTGCGCCATTTAACTTCTTTCACTCCACAATACACCTGAGTTAATAAGTTAAAGTTCACAGACCCAAACGCATGCTCTGTGTTCAGTCCTTACTGCAGTCATTTAGGAGAAACGTGACTGGGGTTGCGTTGCAACATTGCTACGTCAGTGTTTTGATATGCTAGCACCTGAGGAGAGATCACTTACTTTGATGTCTCATCGACAGTGATCAAACAAAATCAAAGTAAACAGTTGTTGTCGTCCATCTATTTTCTTCTGCGTATTCAATTAAGGATCATGGTTGGGATGGAGCTGTCATAGGATAGGCAGGATATCTACTGTAGTCCATCGTGTTAGCCATTCACAATCAAAACCAATTTCTAGAATCCCCTTTAAACCCAACTTACATGTCTTTGGACTGTGGGAGGAAGGAAGGGTGTGCAAAGAAAACTCACACAGATGCAGGGAGAATGTGCAAACAGTTGTATTCAAACCCCAAAACGTCTTACTATGACAAAACACTGCTAACACTACAGCACCATCGTCCAACGTCCTAATGGATATTATCTTAACCTAGCATTGTATCATCTTACATGATTGTTGTTGTATTTTTTTTTCACCTTTCATTTGTTTACTGATGAATTATATCAAAACAAACGGATGGAGCCACTGCCACGAAACATTTTTGGAAAACCTTTTGAAGCCTCTAATTTGACATCTTGGTTGTCCCTAGCTCATTTTTATTTATTTATCTTTTTTAAACCAGAACCATTATCTGCTAACGTTAGCATGTGTGCACTGCAGGGGGCATCGTTTCCCAGTGTAGGATTATAACTTTCGCTAGCAAAAACTAGCATATGTGTTGTGGTGGTTTATTGCTACACAAAATGTGCTCACTGAAAAATTGCAGAGCTTACTCCTTATAAAGTATTTTAGAACAACCAAACACTAAGCATGCAGTACACTATGGCCTAAATTAGCTTCTGGTTGTTTGGCTAATTTTGTATTCGAAGTGTTTATAAAGCCCTTGTCAGAAATGGGATGTATAACATTGTTCCCTTTGTTAGTTTTATTTTAGTTTATTTTTTTTAGACATTGTTCACTTTGACTTTCCTTATGGCTCAGTTCAGATTGTGATGAAAGTACTCTGCAGAGATATAGTGCAATATTTGACATACTCAAGCACAAATAGCGTACGTTGTGATCTTATCTCGTACCTGTTCGAGTGGTATTTCATGTGTATGTCAACAGCGATAAAAAGGAGCTGAGAGTTCAAACTCTAGCTGTTCTGTCGCAACTTAGAATTTATGGATTGAAGTGGGTGTAAGTGACTGTTAGTTCTGCCAGTTCACCTCTGGATGTCTTGGAGAAGACGGTTTCCCCAAACTACCAGCTGGCAGACACTTCAGACGAAGCAGATTGGCAGATTTAGTGTGTATAAGCTGAAGGTAATATGAGACCAGTTATGTTGTATAGGTTTCACTTTCCTTGAAATATGGTTTTACAAGATGTCATTGGACCATGAAAAACATTAACCAAAATTGACCATTTGCAGTGAAGTTTGGAAAGTTACAAAACTGATTGCACAGAGTCCACTTTCCAATTCCACTTTCCTAACTGTTATTGGAGCTTTTTTCCACACACAGCTGTCTAAAAAGGCAACAACTCATTAAGAAACTAATTGAAAATAAGCTTATCAGTTGCCAGTGAGACTCCGGTGACTGCTGGACACACTGCTGCTCTTCAGGTTTTAGATTTTGACGCCTGATCAGAGCTGAACAGAGTTTAAACCTAAGCTTTCCCTTTGGCGTCTCATGTCTGGCAGCCTGTCTTTCTACAGTTCTACCATGTTCAGCTGTTCATTTGTGGTGCCAGAACATAGTCTCTCCTGTTGCAACATCCTTTTTCACTTTCTCACAGATGTAAGCACTTACATCTGACAGCTGAATGGGAAATCTCCTACAGTTTCCCTCCCTGTATCTCATAGAGGCTGCAACAACTGCATCACTTCGTGATACTAGAAATGCCACATAATGATGAAACTGCTGCAAGTGTCTCTTTTTTAATTGATTTTGGTGGCTAAAAAATCATGCATTTCTGATCCTCCATCTATTGTTGTCTCCTCTGTGTTGCTGAGCCTCTAGATCGCTGCTTCCTAGTTAAACCCTAAGTCTGTATCTATCTCCTTAGACAGTCTGATTAGCACTGCGTCACAAAAAGGGGAAGTAATCTCAGTGCGAGCACAGGAATAGAGCTCTGGGAGGGGCCGTGCCACCGGAGAAGCACTACATGGCCACCGCACACATGTCCATGGGTAATCCCTTCTTAAATAGCCCCTGGACAGGAAAAGGAAGGAGCTGGGGCGTGGGACATTACGCCGTGGGAGCAGCACCAGTCAGTGTCCTCTTATCCCTCGGACACAACACAGCAGCAGGGACAGGAGAGGGATTCAGATACAGACACTTGTTGGACTCTAGGAAGAAGGTCCTCTAACCAGGATGAACTTTGCCGCTCAATTATTCTACTCGAGCCATTTGAGCGAGCGACTTGAGCGTTTGTACTCACCACGGCCGGCCCTTAAAGACAGCGAGGAGAATGACCCCTTCTGGCAGAGGTGGGAAATTACCTGTAGCCTTCTTCGGAGCCCCAGACCTCTCCCCCAACCAGCTCAACCCTATAGATTCAGATCTACCCTCAGAATTTTGAGGTAGCTCCTCCTTAAATGACCTCCATTCCTCATCTGCTGTGTCCAGTCTCTTCTTCAGCTTTAATTATAAGTGAAACTCAACAAAACGCACCGAATGTTCATGCTTGGCTGTTGCAAACCCCCAAATCAAAGATCCACATACTCTGGCCTTCTCCTTCTATCTCTCCATCTTCTCCTTGCTCGTCCTGCCAGCATCCCAACCCGTGATAGGCTACCCTCTCTGCTTGATTCTTGACCATAACATCCTCTTTCATTTCAGGATATTGTGACAAGCTTTGGTGGAAAACTGGCATTTCTTTGTGCTGCTGATAAATTACATCACATTCAGGGTCAAACAGATTTTACAAGTACTCCCTCAGTGTTTGACTTATACGGAAGATTACAACCGTCAAGATTTAACAAGCCTGTTTGAAAACTAGAGGGTTAACAAGCCTCTGCCTCTTTGAGCACATTAAAAACTTCTGGAGCTTTTCGTGTTATAACCAAAGAGCCAAAAACAAAGCAGCCGACGAATGTAAGAAAGCTGTCGAAGCGTTGCCCGAAAGGATGCAGAACTGCACACTCAGTGATGCAACATCAGGAATACATACAGTCATGTAGTGCCAGGAGACATTTCCTTTCCCATATGATGAACTTTTTTTATTCTTCAATCAGAAAAGGAAGCAGCTCAGCAGCCAGACAGGGCATTTTGTCTTTAAAAGGACATAAAGAAGCTGAGATAGTGCACTGATGAAAGCCTGGTGGGCTTAAATATCTCCTTCACTTTTAGCTTTGTCCTTACTTTTTGTGGGGATTTTTTGTGCTGTTTTATAATAAAATAAGCAACTTTTTGTTTTTTACTGTTTCAGCGCTTCATCTTCCCTTTTGATGAGGCTTTCTGAGGCTGCCATGTTGCTCTTTGCCCTCCTTTGATGCTGTTTTTGAACTCTGCCTTTGAAGCAAAGCACCCTAATCACAGGTGCAGCCTTGGACTTTTCTTATTCATAGCCGTGTTAAGAGCGCACACTGTGTGCTTGAATAATGGGGCTAAAAGAGTGAAGGACAAGTGGGGAGAGAGCAGTAATGGACCCAGGAGGCGAGGTGAAAGGTTGCCGTATTGTCTACGGCAAGATCATTGCGATATAAATAGAGCGAGATGTTCTCTGTATAGAGAGCTGGCACCACTGAAGGGTATTTAGACCATTGTTTGGGAAAGCTACTCCACCTGGTGGCTTGTTGATGTTATTGTAGAACTGCGTGCTCGCAAAAGCACCCTCGTCAGTCAGTTGTCTTATTTTACCTCACTGACGATGATTGGAATGACTCCAACCTGTTTCAAAGTTTCAAACGTAGATGGTAACTATATGTGATCTGCTTTACTGAGTGACTGAGTTAATCCCCAATGAGTATAATCCTATTACTATGTCTATGCTGTGTAAAAGGCCTCTGCGCTGACTGTTTGACAGAAACATCCCGCGGGAGTCTGATCCAGTTTTGTGTTGTGTCATTTGAGTAAATCTGCCCATACCCAGCCTAACTTTAATAAGCTATTTAAATGAATCGCGCAATTTGATTAGCTCCAACGGCCGTTTATAAATCATTCTGTCCTGCTATTACCACTAAATTGCCTTTTTAATCGCTTGTGTGTCTCCTAAAAGAGGAGCCGAATGACCCAATGAATCATAAGGTGACTTGTAATAGTAATCCGTCACCGAGAGTGGAAGCAGGGTCGACGTGAAAGGTGAATCAATTCATCTTAGCCTGAAGAATGTGAGCGGACCGCCGGTGAGAGTGGTCGTATCGACGAAGCAAAGTGGGAAATTGTCACTTTTTCAAAGTTCTTACATCGAGTTACACTCAAAAAACATTTATGCATTACTCCTTATGCACTTTGTTGATACATATTCAGTTTATACCAAGGACTTTCTCCTTAATGATTAATTATTTGAGTAAATAAACCTTTTATTTTTTATATTTCAGGTGAATTATACTAAGAGTTATTGCTTCATGTCTATTGTTAATAAAACTTGTAGCTCTAGTGATGATGTATACTTTTAAAATGTGGAGAATATCAGCTGATACTGTCTGCCAAAGGCCTCGCAGCTCCGCCCTACATTCTGGCTGACATCCAGAGGATAGAAATTAGAATTTGTGCAAATACACTTTGGTTAAATTTGTTTTCTTAAGCTGTTGGTCCGGTTTTAGTTTTTCTTTATATCTTAAAATTGTGTTAATTTGTCGTGAATCAAGTAATAAATCAGATCTGATGCTTGACAGATGTACTATTGTACTGTATATAGTACTATATGGACTATGTTACTATTTCCGACGCATACCCTGCTGTTGTAATTTTTAAAAAAAGTCCCGATCCTTCAGAAACAACTGGTTTAATACTGGAAACCAGCTACAAGCTGATTGCAAAGCTACTCACTGTGGAAAAACATGCAGCTGAAAACAGTAATTGGTTTTAAAAGTTCCCTCTGGTGGTGCATTTACGTACTTGGGAGAAATAACCTTTATGATCTGAGAGCTAGTGGACGCCAACAACCTGCTTAATTGGAAAAGCTATTATATTCACATCAGCGTTCTCACATCTGCTCACTTTTTATCTTCGGGGTCTGGAAGATGCAAATCAAATCTCGCTGCGCTCCAGCTCATGACTGTGTGGTACTTTGCCTCTGTGTGTTATTTTACTGTGTTAGCTTGCAATAGTATGTGTGCAGAAAATTAAGAATTTACACTGTGAAAAAGACGAGTGTAGGATCAGGAGCTGTAGTCTTATGGTTTTAAAAGAGAAGGACTCAGCAGCTGTGCAAAAGCACACTTTAGTTCTCTGAATATGATTTGATATGGTTTTTAAGTGACACCCCAATGCCTGCTTGTGGTTTTCAGAGAGGAGTTGTATCTGGGCCCCAGTCAGCCCGGCAGCTCTTACAAATATGGTCCCGTCAGTAACGGCACCGTGGGCCGCAGACCCACCCTTATTGAACCGGAGCGTCTGAAGGACTTTGGTGTGGAAGAACTTCTCAACGGTGATGTGAAAGTCCACGAAACCAAAGTAGCGATGGCTCCTGAGGTTGTCCTCATGGACCCCCCCAAAACCAGACGAGTCAGCGAGTTCAGGATGATCCCGAGACCTCCTGCCCAGTACCTCCGCTTTGAGGACATCAGCGCAGCAGCCTTCAGGATCCAGTCAGGGATCCAGAAGACGCCTTGCACGGTACACTAACACAGAATAAGTGCAGGAGAACAATAAAGGTGACCTTTGACCTTTGTTTGGGAGCTGAAATCACTTCCTTCAGTTTCACACCTAAGGAAGTTTGCTGTAAACAGACCACAAGAGGGTGAACTAATATCAGAACTAGTCTAAATGGGATGCAGATTTTTTCTCATGGAAAAACTGAACAAAGCTTTCATGGTCTGCGTTACTTTGATACATTTGAAATTGATGATTTTATGTTAGAATTAAGTTGTGCAGAGTTTTTTTGCACCAGGTTGTAAACAAGTTTGTTTTTGCTTAAAAATGGGAAATTCTAACATTTGGGTTATCAGGGATTCATTTTAGAACTTGCCTTAAGTTAAATGTGATCTCACAACAATGTAGTTGATGTAAATTGATGGAGTGATGAAGGCAGAGTCTCTCTAGAAGAAGGCCTCGTCACCTCTCTCCATCTCAGTAGTCACCAGGAAAAAAAACAAAAAAAAAACAAAACTCAGATATGTGCTTTTGCTTTCCCCAAATAATCCCCCCCAGAAGCAGAGTTATTACGTTTCTGTTTTTCATTCATTTTCATTTACATTTTTAGGTTAGGTGCGTTTAGTTTCAGTTAGTCTGCAGAGTGGGTTTGGGTCCTTGGACGTTATATTTCTAACATCATCTTCGCTGATTCAAGACCCTCCCACTAGTTTCAAGTCAGGAGTGCCATGTCTCTCTTTTATAATGTCTCTGCACATCTCTGCATTTTCACTGTGCGTGGTTGTGTGTCGCTGCTAATAACCACAAAACGCCCAAAGAAAAACTCTTTTAATTGAGGCTTGCTTCGACATAACTACTGGTGATGCAACTGTTAGCGGGACAGGTGATAATAACTAAAGATCACCCAAAGGTGAAGCCCTCGTGGGGACATCATCGCTAATAATGCACTGCAGCTTTTAGCCAAATTAGGAGGAGCCCTCATATCTGCTTCATACTTTATATTGCATTATACCCACCAAGTGTGAAGCAGATTGGATTAACGGCTGTTGGCAAAAAGCAAAGAGCAGGCAGAGACTCCTGGAGCTGGATGAGCATGCAAAAATAACATAAAACTTGAACATGACTCGGGGCAAAGACCATGGATTTCATACGCCAGGAGTAATTATATGAAGTGAAAACTATTTCAGCATGCATGTGAGCACCTGAGTGGTTATATAAAGCCAGCTTAGCAAATCTATCTTTAACGGGTTACTGCTGCTGCAGGAGCTCTTGAAATATGCTGCTTCTTTTGTGTGCTCAGTACTCCAGATTGTCCAAACAGTACGGGATGGAGATCTACCTGAAGAAGGAGCACCTGCACTACACCGGCTCTGTGAAGGAGAGAGGAGTGCTGTACCTGCTCACCTCCCTCACACAGGTAGATTGGGGCGGGGGAGCTGAAAAAGACGCTGTAAGGATCCACTGAAGTGTGCTGTGCGTGCATATTTGTTGCATGTGATTATATGTCAGGCGTGTGTTTCTGTGCTTGCAGGAGCAGCAGAGGATGGGTGTGATCGTGGCCACTGACTGTAACTTCTCCATGGCCGTGGCGCACCACGCGGTGGATCTGAAGATCCCGGTGTTTGTCATCATGCCGTCAAGTTGCTCCTCGCCCCGCCTCAGGATCTACAGAGATTACGGCGCCATGGTTATCTCCTACGGCAGCACCGGCCGCGATTCCCAGAACCACGCCTGCCATCTGGCCAGGGAGAATGGATACCTCTACCTGGAAGAGTCAGTCTAACATTCATATTAGGAGCTGGAATGAGAGTTTCTGTCTGTGTCTTTGCAGTACTAAGTAATGTTTTAGTATCTTAACATAAGGCTGCTCTTCCTCTCTTTGCTGCTGAGCAGAGATGAAAATGCAGCGTACCTGGCAGGACTGGGCACTGTGGGCATGGAGATCTATGAACAGGTGCCCAAACTGGAGGCAGTGGTCATTCCTGCTGCAGGACAGTATGGTCTACTGGCTGGCACCGCTGCAGCCATCAAACACCTCGACTCTCGCATTCTTGTCATAGTAAGCAGACATTGAGAAGCTCTTTGAATCTTTACATCTTCACTGTATGCTCATTGCTTGAAGTCCCATCTCATATCACTGGTTACCGATAGTAGATCCTATAGCAGCTCTACATCCTTTTTATTGCACAATTGCTTCTTGCTCCCTCGTATTGACACAAGTGCCTTTTTCATTCTGCACGGGTTACGAAACAAGGCGACTGTATTTGAAGTGGTTTCCCTTGTTTCACTGTCTGCCCACAGCTCTGAGAGCTGTCGTGCTGTTTGCACTGAAGGCACAGAACAGCCCTCTTGCTCTATTTTCAGCTATAAAGAAATATCCTGGTACAGCTTGTGTAGCGAAGCTTTCAAGCAAATATATTACCACATTTGACCCAGTAGTGAAAACCTATATATTATGCAACACCGAGGCTGATTAGGGCTCCCAGTCAGTCCAGAGATGGTCCTGTTTTAATATTCATACAACAGTTTCACATTTATAATTAATACTGTGTATACCATTTTATAATATATTCATATATTCACGGTAGGAAAAGTGGTGCGCATGCTAAATATAAGGCACTGCCAAATAAGTGCTAGTCTATTTCTGTTATGTAGTCCATAGTTCTTACGGGACGAACTGCCGTAAGATCACTAAAGACTTAGTGATGCCGGTCCTTTGTGTAACTACCTATGAATACATGTCTACACAATTAGCATTAACATTCAGTCCTGATTAGCCTGTCAGGTTGCCTGTATGTTAAATATGGATAGCAAACATGGTAAACACTACCATGCTCAATGTTAGCATGTCAGTATCATTTGAACATGCTAATGCTAACATTTAACTCAAACTGCGACTGTGCTTCAGTGACTCTGTTTGCACTGTTGGCTCACAGGAAGAGGTTCAAAACAGCCAACACTGTTTTTTGTCCACCATCCAAAAACTCAGTTCCAAAAATGCTAGCTTGGTCTTGCCTACGTCAATCCAGGACACTCTGCAAAAGCGACCTCAACAGTTTTACTCCACAGTGAAATGCAGGTTAGAAATCATCATCATCAACACATGAGAACAATAGCTGACCCACCTTTCTTCAACAGGGAGTTGAACCAGAAGATTTCCCTTTGCTGCTACAATCACTGAAAACGAACGGTCCAATCAAAGACATACACAGCAACCCCAATAAGAAACTTTATGGAGGTAAACTCATTTCCGACTTGTTCTGCTGAAGTCACGTACCACACCTTCCCCTCATGAAGGGGAAGATAGTAAAAAAAAGATTATGTGCACATTATTTATTGTTAGAAACTCCTTTGTACTTTTTTCTCCTGCAATAAAGGAGCTTGTGATGATCATCTGTCTCTTCTCAGATCTCATGGAGCATTCCCTTGGTGTTAACACCTTTCAGCTGGCAAAGAAACTGGTGGACAAAGTCATCACTGTCAGGTACTGCACGTCCACATTACATTTATAGAATTAAACTTTTGTCTTTTTTTAAATATCTGACTTCACTGTACAGATGTATTATTACTCCCAGGACACAAATACCTCTTTTACACTGAAGTGGTGCTGGTGCAGAGCCAGTTTTGGCTTGGTGCTGGCTCAGTCCTTCAGGCTTCACACCAAAAAGGCTGTTAACCTTTCTGCTGGAAACCCTGTGGTTCTCTGTTAGGCACAATCACACATCAATGGAAAAAGGCATAAAAGAGACTGCTGTTCAAGTGTGTTAGGAGAGAGAAAAACACCAAGCAGCGTTTGAGACACGGTGGACCAGAGCCATCGTCGACACATTGGTGAGACAGGAGATTGCCTAGGGTTCAGAATTTCAACAAACAATCACAAGAAGTGCATCTGGTGTGAACACAATCACATTTCATTTTGTCTGGTTATGGACTGGCTCTGAAGATTCAGATGTGAATCACCTCAAATAACAGGCCCATCATCTTGTCAGTTATATCTTTATGGATGTTGGGGCCCATGTCGAAGTCTAATTTTGGTAATCGGATATCGAAGGAGTGCATTTTTCTTTCCTTTTCTTACAGTGAGGAAGACTCTCTGGTGGCAATGCTGCGGTTTCAGGAGTTTGAACGCTCCACTGTGGACACAGAGGGAGCCATGGGATTGGCTGCCATTTTGGCCGGCCAACTACCAGAACTAAAAGGCAAAAAGTGGGTCAAGTGTATTAATTTCACGGTTTCCTACCCGAACCATGTAATTTCTCTTTACTCATCGACCCTCTAGTTTTCAAACAGTGCAAATTCCCACTTTAAAAAAAGAAATATATATATTTTAAATATAGTCCTAACTCTGAGGGCTCAATGTTTTCCTTAACGCCTGAAAAGCTCACATTCTGGCAACATAACAATGTCAGCAGTGCTAATCCTTTTGACTGCAGATAAACTAAGCCTTCCTCTGTGTCTGCTGCAGGGTGGCTGTGGTGGTGAGCAGCGCTAACATGGAGCTGGAAGTGGTGAGGCAGTGCATGGACCGAGCTTTGGTGTTGGACAACCGGATCAGTAAGTTCTCAGTGCAGCTGGGAGAGTGGCCAGGAGACATGGCTAAGCTGCTGGATGTTCTGACCAGAGAGGACGTCAGGTAGTGTAGGAACCTGTTCGGACTTAATCGGTTTTGTTTTTAACGTTGCCCTGTGCCACCTTTAGTTTATTCATTCCTTCGCCTCTTTTGTCTTTTTCCTCCCAGGTTGTTGGACGTATGCCATCGTAGACACAGCGATAAGTCAGAGCTCTTCAAGGCAAAGGTAGGCGACTAATCTGTCCTCTTCACTTCATTCTCTTTCCTCCTCCTCGCCAATCCGCTCATCCACTTTTCCTTTATTGCCGTGGAACTCTTGGCTTGGAGTTGTCAGGGAGTTGGCGGGAATTAAAAGACCAAAAATACAAAAACATTTTTAAAAGATAGAAAAAAGTAGCATTGCTCAGTTCAGTACCCACCTACAGCTTTACTCGGTCTGGTACAACCATTAGCCAATTTTGGCTGTTGTTTTAGCAAGTTGCAAACACAGTGTTGCTATGCAACTGAAACTACTGAGTCAGTTTGATGACTTTAAGACTTACAAACGTTACATATAGTATGCCTTTATTTTTTTTAACTTGGAAAAAAAATGAAGAAAAGCTGCCGGGGAGAAACTGACATAACTTGACTGATAAAACTTGGGCCATCGGAGCTTTTTTAAATAATGGATTTGTTTTATTCTCCTTCATTTCTAAAGCTCAGGGATGGAGCAGACTTATCATGTAATCTCCTGGCTCTGCATTCTTACCCCCACAGTCTCCACTGACAATTTGTACTGCTTATTCAGAGCAAGTGTCAGGAGGTGAAAGGTGTTGCATAATGCAACAAGCAAACCTCTCACTGCCCTAATTCTAGAGTGTGTGTGAGACAGAGAATGACATAAGAAGACTAACTGTATGTGTGTGTGTTGACAGGTGGAGTGTGTGGTGGAAACCAGGGATAAGATGCAGAGTGCTCATCTGCGCAAGACGCTGAGCGAGCGCTACCCCTCTATATGCTGGCTGGACCGGTGATCACAGCGAAATCCTAAACACAAAACTAGACTGACTAAAAACAGATTCCTGCCGTCGGGATAACACATGCAAACCATTCCTGCAACAAACACACCACTCTTATGATATGCAAGCTCTGTTATATGAGACTCATTAAGAGAATGCTTGGTCAGCAAAACCTTGAGATTATAGTGCAAATCTACATGTTCCTTCTATTACTAATGCTGCTTTTGTTCTTCTTCATCATGGCACCTTAAATATACTGTGAAGCGGTTAAACTGCATCCCAGTTGATGATGCTAATTCTAACTGAATGCTATTCAGACTATTTTTATAGTGGTTCCCAACTTGGGCCATTTAATGGGTTAACATTGGGCTGGCACATAATAAAGTATTTTTCTCTGTGTTTTAAATTACTGTAGAGCCACCAGTAGCCAAGATCTTTCTTCATTTACTCTTATTATATAAGCTTTTTATGTAACCCTCAAGTGATTAAATAAATCTGTAACAGTGGATAAAGCTTTTTTCCCCAGTTGTTGGTAAAGCATATAAGCTAATTACAATTAAAATGTGTCCCTATAGAGAAACAGTTCTGCAAAAAAAACTATTTGAGTGTGTGTCGAGCCCTCTGGGTCTTCATTAACGGCTGTCATGGGTGGCCACGCTTTAGTCTGTGGTGGCCAACTTGTGGCTCCACCCCCTGGCAGAACGTGGATCAGTCTGCATTAGCTAAAGGGTGGAGTGTGACTCCTGTAGCGCATGTACAGCTTCACTATATAAGGTCTATTTTTCATTGAATGTTCTTTTTAAAATGCTGTAAATATTTCTGTATTTGTACTGTCCACAGTGGCAGTTTCAACCCTCCTAAAAGTGTTCTCCAAATAAAACTCTGGACAAATGAACCGTAACCGTGTTTTCACATTTGTGAAGTTTATATGCAAAGTAAGGGACTAGCTAGACTAGACAACTAGCTTGGGTTTTTCTTCAATGCTGGTGTACTTTCACCAAAAGTAAAAGTAACACAGGATTTAAAAATAAGTAGTGTCTGCACTGTCCAACTGACTAATGTCTGGGCAAAGCTCTAGTTGAGACTGGGCCATTTAAGACAAGCTAATGCTCTTAAGTTTGTAAGCAGAGGACACTGTGACCCCGTGCTACTGCTTTAGCCTGATTTGGCCCACGTCACACACTGCTTTAGCCCACGTCATACACAAACACCTTCTTGTCAGAAGATATACATTCAGAGCTGTGATTGATGAGTCCAAGGCTTCCCGAAATGGTTAAAGCTCCTAGCCAGGAAACGATAACTTCTTACATTAACAATTATTATTACTTAGCTAATTGGGCTACATAATTAACATAAGTAGATAAGCTACATAATCTACATACAATCATTTAAGTAAATGTTTAATTAAACATCTGACGCAGACATAGGGGGGGTTTACAAGCCAGTCTACTCCTAGTGCTAGTACCAGACTTGGATAAACTGGGAGGGCTCCACCAGGAAGGGCATGTGGTATAAAATCTTATAGAAATCAAACACATTGATCATAAAGAATGAGATTTTCATAGCAGTTTGGTCAAAGCTCAGGTTAACAATGACCGCCTCTGTTGGTCAGAAGGATTCTGGTGGAAACTGTAGTACTGTTGGCCAAAGACAAAGAAATACCATCTTAAGGGCAAGAGAGGAGGAAAGGCAAGAGTGTGGCGGTTTAAATATACGATATACTGGTGAAGAGGGAGATGATATGATGGAGAGAAGAAAGGCAGATATCCTGTTAGCAGTCGGACGTACCGCCCACGGTACATTGGATGGTTTAGGGGACTAATTGGACTGCTAAGGGGATATATTGGATGGAAGGGAAGCAAAACTAGGAGCAGTGGAGGTTGATTCAAGCCGTTCTAACACGGTGTAGGTAGGAAGAGAAATGGAGTTGGGGTAATTTTGAAGGTACAGTGTGTGACTAGCGATTGTGAGTTCAAAGCTGGAAATCAAAGGGGTGATGTTGAATGTTGTCAGTGTGTATGCACAAGTTGGCTGTCAGAAGATAAAAGAGAATTTTTGAGATGAATGAAGGGGTAGAGAGTGTCCCCAGGGGGAGAGATGAGTGATTAGAGCAGATTACAGGGGACGTGGAGGTGAAGGGAGCAGAGGTGATGATGTTATGGTGTTAAGGAGAGAAATGCAGAAGAACATGACAGTGGATTTTACAAAAAGGACGGGAAGAGCTGTGGTGAATACTTCAAGACACACAGGTACACACAGTTATATCTTCCTGCACTCTTTTAGACTGCAAGAAGTGCAATTTGGAACAGAGAGGCAACTGGAAGATGGTGACAAGGGAGAACATAGCACCAGATAGCAGTCTATAGGAAACCTTTGGAACTTTGGTAAATCAAGAAGATTAGAGCATGTCTGCACTTGACAATTTTGGCTGACCTGGTAATTTTAGTACAGATTTTACAGGAAGATTTCTGGGACCCCAGTGGATGCTCTAGCAGATTCAAAGCATCGAGACAAAGTTCTTCAGTGAGCTAAATATGGATCAGGCAGACTATATCATCCCAAGCAGATTCAGACAGATGGGACAGGATGAACTCTAAATTATCTAATACCTAACAATGAAAATGTTTTAACTGAGCACCAAACACAAAACACCTTTTTCAATCAGCCCATCATCAGAGGGTTTATATTAAGCAATCGCACACAGTGATAGTGGAGCAGCCGGGCTGTTTCTTGGAAAGTAACATTTCAACATGTTCATATGGCAGATCCTAGTTATTTGGATTACATAACTTACTAGGCAGGATCCAGCAAACTGTGCTTGCAAGCTGGACCAAAAAAATGTTCTCACCTGTTTAAAGAGTACTGAAAATAGTCTTTTTGTCATAATGGGCCTTCATCTTAGACTGAGCATGTTTTTCCTTTGGCTAACTGATGGGCGTAGTGGAGTTCTTTCAGAAACTGAAGGCAAAACTTGCACAACATGGTTTGAAGTGTCTGAGTCTTTCTAAAGATAATTGAGACTAAACAACAGTTTAGGTAACAGTTTGATTCATCTCGAACACTTTTCACATGAAATTTGAGCCTTGGTCAGTTTAAGGAACTTAGCCTCTGAGAATCTTGTCACGATGTGTACATGTGGATTTAGTTTTGGGTAAAGGATCCACATAATCCAGTATTACCCTGTCCCCTCCATCCCCTCCCAGCAGGGATTTAACAATGTGGTTTACTGAGCATCTCACGATTTCATGTGTGAAAAGAGTGGCAATATTTCATAACATCAGCCTTGAAACCAGTACAAAAGAAGTTCAACACACTTTAATGTTTCCTTGACACCGAAATATTCCACCAGGCTGGCTTTATGCACTAGTCTGATCAATTATGCGAAACACTAGTCACCCTCAACTGTGCATTAGATTTGTTGCTCATGGGACACACACAATTCGAGAGGGTCATGATCTGTAGTTTAAGATTATCAAATAGGAAAGTTTGAAGACTAAAGTATATAGTTAGGGCTGGATCAGGTGACCCTGAACCCTGTCATGTTGCTATAGGGTCAGACTGCTGCAGAACATAATGTGATTCACTGAGGATGCCCCATGTTTTTACACCACAACAGGAGGTCATTAAGTTTTTGTCTTGAGACTTCTTGTTAAAAGGATGTTCTTCCTTCCCGTTGTTACCTAGTACCTGCCTATAGGTCATTTAATTGCAGTTTTCTCTGGACTACTGAAAGGGATGTACCTCACAGTATAAAGCACCTTGAGGAAAACTGTTTTGGTTTGCCACGACATAAATACATCTGAACTGAATAAACACAGAGGTGAGTCCACTTTTTATTCATCTCAAATCACACAAATGCTATTTAAAAAAGAAGAAAGAAAACACCCCACAGTGGATTCAGTTCACTCATCCTTCATTTTGTAGTGTCAACATTAAGACTATGAATCACAGCACTTTAATCTGAGAAAGGCAAATTTAACAGCATCTCCCCTCTTCATATAATCCAAGAGCACTTTTGAGGATGATGGCAAAATACCATCTGCAGCAAACCTGTCAGGCATCACGTTCATCCAAGCAGCAGAGGAAAAAAGGAAACCCCCCCCAAAACCAACCCACCTGTACTGCACCATGTCTTTAGAATTATATTAAAAGAAATACTATTAAAGAAACTGCTCAAGAGTATTGCTCCATTTCATGCTCTCCAGCAGGATCTTATAATCAAAGTGAACAGTGGAAAGAGTTGAGGGCCCAAGAAGGGGTCTCTAGACTCAGATGTGTTGTTCTGTAGGCCTCTCCCGGTAAGGTCAGTCCTGCTTGGAACGCTCTGGGTCGTACTTAATTAGCAGGTGGAGGGAGGCGAAGCCGAACAGAAAGGTCTGGATAAACCACAGGCACCGAGTGGACATGTCCTTGATGCCTTTGTTACTGCAGGAAAAAGTAAATGTGTGTTTAGGAAGTAGATTCATCATATGCGCAATGGTTGTTGAACCCTTAAACAGAAAATTATGCACAATTTGAATGCAGCTGGCCATTTTGTTTTTTTTTTTAATTCAAAAATGTACATGTTGACATGAAATTGGGCTAAAAAAAATTAGATTGCAGCACCACCTACTGGATGTTAAGGTTCCTGCATTCTTACCTGCACAACTTCAGTGCAGCCAGGGCCTCACAAAGATGAATAGCACAGGTCAACCACCACCTGAAACAGGAAAAAAGGAAGCTCAACTCTCCAGTGATAACGTTTAAAACTAGGATAATGTACATGCTTCCAAAAAGGGGAAAAAGACCCACAAGTTAACAGTGAGGACTTTTCTGGTCTGAAAACAAGTTTTCCCCTCATGCTGTTCTAATCACAGAGTGCTGATAAGCTTAAATTGATCAGTCGTTTCAGATTTCAACCAACAGTGTCTCGATGATGGCTTCCAGCTGCCTTTCCTTTGAACAGACCGACTTAGCAGCTGAGTCACGTGACCGAAACCACAACAATACATTAAGCTCTGATTGTTGTCCTATTACTCCGCAGCATGAGCGCCAATTTGCAACCTATGAATGTGGCGTCAACGATCCACGTGTGTGTGTGTGTTGGGGGGGGGGGGGGTCTGGTGATTTGCACATCATTAGAAAAATGTCGCTTTAGATCTAAAGTGATTGGCTTTCATTACAAAAGCTATAACGACCAAACCTCATTACCAGAATTCTCTGTTTGGATGTTTGCAGGAGTCAGTGCTTCATTACTTACCCTTTGTACAGTAGGTCAGGATGGTTATACGCAAGGTTTTTGGAGAAGGTGCCAAATGGACCAAGGAGCTCAAATGGGACTACATCTGGTGCAAACACTGTGCACTGGAATCAGAAAGAAGGCATTTAAAACACCATATGCAATAAACAAAACTTCCTTCTAATTTTTTGAAGGGCAATATCTTTAAATAAGCAATCATTCTGAAGGTCTTTTGAAGTTTTTTTCCCTGCTCAAAGAAGACCTTTGGAATGGCCTTCAAGTCTTGAGAACTATTCCCAAAGACTACTTAAAGAAATCACATGAAAGTTCGGCCAGGAGAGTTCAAAATGTGAAGACGACAGTTAAGCTTTGTTTTTGCCCTATAAACTGCATGTATGTTTGCACATTTTTGTAAACTGCCATACTTCGGCCCAGTGTTCTAAAAAAAAAATTAAAGAAATAAGTTTAAAGGATGGGTGGCTCAGAACTTCTGCTCAGTACTGTGTGAGAATTTTGATTTGTTCAAAGACATCTTTGTTTCTAATGACTGTATGACATATACGCTCATTTCATGGCATGCATATGACCACAGTAAGTCGTATTTTTTTCCTGCTGAAAGTCCCCTCCATGGTGCCCAGAGTTGCCAACATCAGACTCTCTCGGTGCTCACAGGCAATGACGTGCTGTTTTAATGAGAAGACTCCACAGTGGCAATAATAAAGTGTATCATTTTATTTTCCTGCTGTGTAACGGTACTATGAATGACTCTTTCCAGCAGTTTAGATCATGACTGTAGCCGATTTATACACTACAGAGTGCAGCCTTGTTGTGCAAAATGCCATAAAATATGTCAGTTTTACACGAAAATCAGTTCTGTTCAGTGTTTGGCTGTTTGAGTTATACCAAAGAAAGCCAAGCGTAGGCATAATTGCGGTCTCTGACCCAATTACTAATCTTCTACACTATAAAAATCTTCAGCTTCCAACCACTTAATTTAATGATAAATATTCATGAAAAACATTTTTTTAAAGACATGAGTTGACAAGTAGAACACACTGCTGCCATTGTCCATTCCCAAGGTGCAAAATACACCATTTAAGAAAACATGGATATGAGAACAGTGACATTGTAGAAGGCACAAAACAAAAGCACTTCAGAGTAGGTAGCCACAACATTCCTGTCATTTACCTTAATAAACAAACCTGGCAACAGGTTGACAACATTTCCTCTGCTTAACAGTAACACTGCCAAATTTTAAACCAATTTTAGAAGGTTTCATTAAAAGTAATTTCAACACAGTGGAACTTATTTAAATTCGCGTATTTTCAGTTCTGAAAAGTTCGCACCTTAGGGCCATCGCACTGTTTGTACATTTAAACTGTTATGCTCCATCTACCCCCGTTTGAGTCATTTCTCCTTAATGGCAATACTTTGGAAAGCAGGTATGAATCCTTTGGAGTCACTTTGCCATATTTTCTTGGCCAGACAAAAGGTTAATTAGCTACAAGCTAACCCCAACACGTACAAACTAGCTCACCTGTTAGCTTAAGCGCCCCTTACGTGACAGCTCAGTGTTCACCGAGCACGACCGAGGGCAGCCTTGATGAAAGAAAGCTAACTTGAACTGAGTTTTGAATCAGCTGCTAATGTTAACACGTACAGTGGACTTTGAGCTGTTTTTTTGACCTGTGTCACACCGAGAACTGAATGAACCTCAATAAGATTAGCCTTTTACATCGACACCCTTGGCAATGACTCCATACAATAACCTGCCGATATTTAAACATTTTCCCCATTTAAAAATTCATTAGCAATCCACAACAGGGAGGACTAAACTCTCCCCGAGCCCCCAAGTTTTCAGAAAAATAAAATTACCCGGAGTACATATTGTGCAACACAACTACGGGCTCCGCGAGCAGTTACAAATAAGAGGAAAAAAGGCTGACGGTAATAATATCTCAGTTGTACCGAAGTAAAGGTGATTTAACGAACTTACAGCGAAATATATCAGCGCCACTGACACGGTGACCATCCAGAAGAGACGTGCTCTCTGAAAATAATCGCGTCCATCACTTGTAGCCATCGCTGCTGCTGCTGCTGTAGTTCTCTGTTGCCCCGTACAAATATGACCGTGCAATTAAACCCGGATATTTAAACCATCCGGGCAGTTTTTTCCCCCCTTTTTTGTAGATTACTACACAAACGGGGGAATTTTACTGAAATAATGACAGTTATCGCTTTACCTTTAAAAATATTATTTTTAAATTAATTTAAGTCGACAGGATAGTTTCATTAATCAGCGGACTGTCCATCCGGTAGCCCAGGTCATTTCCTTTGGAAGGCACTTTGAGCAGTGATGTTATGTTAAAGTGATGTTACGTTAAAGTAGGAATAGGTTGAGGGGGAGCTCTCACACTCAGTCACCAGGCGGCACTCGGTATCCAGCTGTAACTGTGGGGTCCTGGGCGCACTGATGAGAACCCCCAAGCCTCCTCTCTGTCGCTCTCCATCTCTGTCACTGTTGCCTACCTGAATATCTACGCGTAACGTTAAACGATCCAGATCTGAGAAAGAGGAAGACAGAGGGACATCTATGGCTCATGCTTTCCTACTTGCTCTGCATTACTTTGAATGAAAGAATGATCTTGAACGGTCGGCATTCAGACTGAATGATGAATTTTGAAAAATTGCATTTATAAATTTTAGTCCTATAAGTGTCACTATATACTGAGTAGTACTGAAGAAATGTTAAATTAAATATTATGTGGAAAAAAAGGACTCTCCGCAGTCTTGTGAAAACTACAGTAGGTTACCCCCATGATTTATGCAGAACCACATAGACTAGCAAAACTTCACAGAAATCATTTTCTTTATGACTTTATCAGCTTCTCACTTATCATTGTGGAGTACATTTGGCCCACTCTTCTGTACAACATTACTTCAGTTCATTGAGGTTTGTTACAGCTTTCGTAAAGTCCCACCACAGCATTTAAGACAGGTTGAGGACTTTGACCAGAGCATTACAACACCTCAAGCTATTATTTATTTTACAATAGAATAGATAAGATAAGATAAGATAAGATAAGATAGAACTTTATTAATCCCTCGGGTGGGTTCCTCTGGGAAATTCGACTTCCAAAAAAAAGCACAGCAATGACCAAAGTTACAGTTACAGAATTGTTATATATATATATACATATATATATATATAAATTCTGAGACAAATATAAATAAAATATACAAAGGGGATAAATAGAATAAATAGGAATAAAAAATAGAGTAGCCTAGAGTAGCCTCTTTATTATCATTCAGAACATCCACCAGTTAGGGCACATCAGAACAAAATTTTGGTGCATTTCTAATTCTAAAGGTATAAAATATATATCTAAAAAAGAATCTTGGATATATGCATGTAAGAATATGATGAAAAATGTGTGTATATACACATTATTAGACACATCTAATAATTCCAATCATTTTACTGTAGATTTGCTGCTTGGGATTGTTGTCCGTTTGCCTGGTTCAGTCTGGCCCCAGCTTTAGCTGTCACACAGAGGACATCACATTTGACTCTAGAATACTTTTATATACAGAGTTCAGTGATTGCAAGGTTCCTATAGTATAGTTTAGTTTAGTTTAGTGTCGCTTTATTAAAGACACTCACGGGTCCATAACCAAACATCTCCACTTAATATCATTAAAGTGAATTATTTTGGTGTTTTGGTCCCTCTTAAAAATGAATTACATATGCTGAATAAAGTAAAAGTTTCCATGGAAACATAAATTACATGATCAGAAGCCAAACTGTAATATAAAACTAACAAAAACAATAATGAATTGTGGTCATTAATATGTTTAAAAAATAATTGTTTTGAGTTTAATTCTTGTAGTTTCAAATTCTGTTGTTTATTTTATTATTTTACATGTATCTTGTAAGTTTGTGGCATTGCTCATCTACCTAGCTACAGAGTTTAGCCTGAACATATAAACTGTTGATAATTATATCAGTTTAAAAACTTCTCCCTGCTTATTTTTATTTACTTTTTTTTTTAATTCGGAGGAGAAGTACTTTGCAAGTTCTCTGAAGGCATTTTGAAAACGTTTTGAGGTGAGTTTGGCCTATTTCTTGGTCAAACAAAGGTATATTAGCTACATGCTAACCCTCAGCATTCACAGACTAGCTTGCATGTTAGCTTCAAGTGCCTGAAGCTAGGCGAGGTAAGCTAACATAATTCTAACGATGTTTTAGTATCAGCTGCTAAGTTCTGCTTCTACGTGGACTTCAGACTGTTTGCTTACTCTGTGTGGCACTGAGGGCTGAACGGAGCTCGATAAGATTAGCTGACTTGGCAAGGATTCAAACTGATGTGCTGACATAAAACCTGTTAATTACAAATCTGGTGATAACAGCGATTTTCAGTGAATTTCAGAAAAAAAACACTTGAGGAAATTTAATGCAAAAACAACTTTAAAGTAAACTTAAAGGCTGCAGAGCAGAAAACAAGGGTGATTTCAATTTTACCTTAATACAGCTGATTTAATGAGTTAAATTACCTTATTTCAGTGTTATATAATAATCACATCAACCACTTGTACCCATGACTGCAGTCTACTGCTGTTCTAGTCCCCATAGGGATAAACCTGCGGATGGGCTGGGAAGGGGTTGATGGCACAGTGCTAGTAGCCTTTTTTATTTATTCATTTATTTTTAAATCAGCTATTTATTTATTCTTTGTAGAAAATTACACAAAGGGAGACAATGCACTGCAGTAAAACACAAACATCAGTTGGTTATAAACCAAGAGATACACTTACACTCCAAACAGGGGACTGTCCGGAGCATTACCCAGTGCTCTGAGGTTGTTTTGGCCTCCTGTGAACAGCTACCTCGGGGCAGTGATTTAAAGCAGGAGTGGGGAAAATCTCAGAGCCACACGCCAGGCGCACTGCTTCACCCGCGGTCACAGCGGCAGTCACCTGTGCGCACCCCAAGGACGAGCACAGCTGAGGCGCGCAGCCAGCCTCTCTGCCTCCGGCTGCCTGATTCGTTACTCTTAGTGCTTGATGAATTGATCGGAGTAAAGGTCATTTGAAAATAACAAAAATGAAACGCTAAAAAATAAGTGTGGGTAACGCATGAAGAAAACACTTGGTCTGTGTGTATATAGCTTGTTATTTTATTTTTTTTATTTGACGTTTTTAAGTTTTAACTTCTGTTTAATCGTCCTGCATGTCAGTGTCTCAGCATGCATGTCAGCATGTGTATGCGCTATCATTTCTGCAGCTCTGCTGAGTTTGGAGTTTTTGCATTGCCCTGAACACCTGAATAAATGAATTAACTTGAAAACTAAAAATTCCAGTTTATGGGTTGTCTCTATAGCTGCACAATGGTGCTGAAAATACCATATAAAATGAAATATGTTAATAATACATATAAATTCACAAATGATTATGTAGATCTTTGGCGCATTTAAGGATGGAGACTGCTTGTGCGTCACTAAAATGCAACTCATTCTCTCTCTTAATTTTTTTTAAACTACTAGACATCCAATAATCTCAGTAAAGCGATTTTTCATTCCTGCCTCAATAATCACGGCAGCCTGGGTATTCTGAAGACTAAATAACGCGCAGGGTAAAAGCAGCAAATGACCGGCTTGTCCTGCTTATGTTAATTATACAGGTTATATAGAAAAATGACACGTTTCACGTTTACACCCAAAGGAGCTGCTCGGTCACAGAAATCCATGCCATGAAGCTTCCAGAGCAGTTTTTTTTCCTTCTTTTTTCTTTTTAGATAAAACAAATAATGTTACTTATTTCGTTTCTATTTTATTTCATTCATTTTTCGTTCTTAATGCCACAGAAGACGTGGGACTCAACATGAAGTCATCAGCGCGACTTTTACTCACTGTGCGCGCTCGGCTCTCGGTGGCCCCGCTGCGTAACCTTACGGGGTCTGCCACTTCACGGCGGAGTTGCTGTGGCTCCTGGACGCTTCCACTTAGCAGTAACCCCGCTTACAGCTGATCGCGGAATAACTAGGAGCGAACACATTTCATCAACTGACTCGTTGCAAAAGTGGGATCCTGCTACAGAAACACGCTCAACTCAGCAAGACCTTCAGAAAGACGCATTCTTCCACAAATGTCTAGAAAAGTTTGATGATAATAGAATATTTCCCAAAACAAAACAAAAAATTATTGCTAATAATAAACGAATACCAGTAATTAATGTCAGTTATAATTAAAATATAACCTGAATGTCTTACTCCGCGAGTTTGTTGGGGGTTTTTTCTTTTGTAGAATTTTACATCTGTGCTTTTACTCATCTACGAAGCTACGGAGTTTAGACTGAAACTGATCACCCTGAGGTGAGGTTAAAGGATTTTTGAATGTCTTTAGACAGGTCTGATTCTCTAGTTGTTTTCAGTACTTGTTTATAGCTGCCATAATATTTCATTGCGAAGAATTTAACATATAATATCTTTGAGACAAACAGTGGGTGTCAAGAAATGACAGCAGTCATGTTTTAAAACTGTAAACCATCACATACAACGACAGTTATCAGCATAAACAGACACACTGGATTTATATAATGCATTGTGCTAAACTAGCTCTCCATTAATCCTTTGTGAATTTATAAGCTATATTCAAACCAAATTAAAGTCAGTGCAGAGATACACATAAAAGTGTTGAAGTTTTTTCTTATGTAATTGTTCTTTTGTTCTTGCACATTTTACAGCTTTTACAGCAGAATGCATGCTGTTGTATCCAGAATGATATTTGCCTTCTTTTAAATAAACAGAGCCTTCACGGAAAACCACTGGGCCCACTGTTGCCTCACAGCAGGGGGGTCCTGGGTTTGAACCCTGGCACCCTTTCTGTGTGGACCTTGCACTGACAAAAAATATTGCTAAGTTAATGTTGACTGTCTGAACCGAATACATTGTTGTCAAAGAGATTGTTGATCTCAAGAGTTCCACTTTCTGGTTAAATAAAGGTTGATGCCTAAAAATGTACACGTTAGCTATGCTCTGTGCTTTAATGCACCTCCCATCATGGATGCTGGCTATTGAACTGCACTGATAACAAGTCAGATGTCCTTCTCCTCTTTTGCACAGAGAATTAAAGGTTGATGTTATATATATATATATATATATATATATATATATATGTATATGTATATATATTCCAGTATTACGTTACATCAATTATAAAGAAAGTAATAAAAGGTTGCATGTGTCTCTTGTGGAAATAAACAGAAAACCTGCAATAATCAATAGTCATAATCGTAGCATTAAGAGTGCAGTGAATCGCTCCACTATGCTGCAATGCACTTTTTTACTGTTTCATTTTTTAGAGGATCTGCAATTTAAATGACTAATAAGCTGATCAGATGGCTGTTTGTGCAGCTCGCTGTAGGCATTGTTATCAAACTAAGACTCTTTTCCATTAGTTGAACAACCTGTAGGCTGATCAGCTGCTTGGCTGGCTTTAATCACGTCGTCATTGTGTGCAAACTCACCCATGGCATTTATGTTCAAAGACAGATCTGCATTTCATTTTATTTAAAAATAAAAATCTGATTTATTCCAGTTGGTAAAGTTACTCCGCTAAAAACATTACCTCACACTGGTCATGGTGGAAGGTCCCATCACTTTGCAGTTTGATAATGGATGTGTGATGGGATTTGGATATAGGACCCACAGATAAAAAAACTAAGGGGGACTTAATGGAGCCGGTCTCACACACCGAGACATTGATTCTGCTCCAGGAACAGATAACCACTAAAACGTCGACGCCTGTATCAGATAGCTCACAGAGACTTCAAAGTTGCATTGTGTTTTAATAATGCATACTACAGATCTTGGCACTTTGCTCTCTGGCACCGCATATCTTGATTTTAGAAAAATCAATAAAATCTAGCTGCAGAAAAAGTGTCCAAACACTTAGGCAAACATTTGAGGGGGGATGCATAGTAAGTGCGGGAGGTAATATGTGATTTAGTTTAAAGACAGAAAAGAGAGTTTGACACATAAAGGTTAAAGGTCACTGCATCCAAGGCCTGGACATGTTAAACAATCTGCCCCCCTCTCCCCACCACATACACACCCACACACACACCCACACACACACCAATTACTGAGGCTACTGTTGGACCGGGACAATTAATCAAGAAGGTCCTCTTTGTTTTTTCTCTCGTGATAACAGCTCAACTGGTGCTTTGCATATGAAGAGCAAAGCAAAGACACTGACAGACAAGCTTCAACTCAGTCCTATTTTACAATTGGAGAAAAAAAAGTGTTTGTTCTTTTTAAGATTGTTAATGTTTTGATTAATCATCAGGAGACTGTTTAAAACTAATCACATGACTCCCTGCTGCCATATTTGTGGCTTCTAAAGTGGCCTCCTTTAAGTGAAAATATAACACTTCTGATGCACATTTCACTGAGCCACATTACTGGATTGAAACCACAGAGCACTAACACAAATAAAATATAACACCAACAAAGTAAAAATATATGCAAAAACACAAACTAATACATAATAAAATATATAACTGTGTATAGATATAGAAATATGTGCACAGAAAAGTTGCTGGCTAATCTTCGCGCTCTATCTTGCTCTGTATGTTTTCTGTTTCTTGGGGAGCCATCATGTGCCGACAATCCTGAAACACAAACAATCACATGCAGGTCGTATTTTAATTAACTGGTTTCGACGATCAATCAACTTAGGTGATAATGGGTACGAGGGTGGGGCCGGAGTCAAGGGGTGGGGGTACTTCGAGTTAGCCATCCAGCTGTCGTGATGTCACCGGGATCCCCTGTGGAGCCCTCAGGTGACAGCCCATAAAAGGTGACCAGAGGTAAACAGGGGACACTCAGAGACACTTCGAGGGAAAGACGAGCGACCTCCATTCTCAACTGCTGTACATCCAGAGATCCATTCTAGCTGCTGCCATGTGGAAGGACTCAAATGGTAAGAGCTGCTCTCCAGATTTGAAAACTTAGAAAAACTAAACTGTGTGTTTTCAGGTTTTTCAGCAAAAAGCACTGTGTGCTGTGCTTTTTGCATGCTCAGTCATCCAGGTTGACAATTTTTAAAATCCCAGAAAGTTGAATCTGTTCATTGGGACGCAGCGTTTCTCATCCAAGTGATGTCTGGAGACTGAAAGAGTCACTTAGATGAGTGAAGAAACATTTGTCCTGCTGGAAACACTGCACTTGGATGAACCGTCAGCTTCCTGGGATACTGCACAGTGACTCACTCCAACAAGATCACAAGAAAGCTATCAGCTGGATTACCACATTTTACATCTTTATGTAGCTGCTAAGATAGTACAGCAAGAAAATTGGTCATCCCGTCTGATCTGATGGAAAAATCTGCTTTCGCTCCTTTCCACAGATGACGCCAATCCTGTGGCCTCTGGCAACGGCTCATCTCGCACTGCCAGTCGCAGGAAGAGGACCAGCTTCTCCAAAGAACACGTGGAGCTGCTGCGCGCCACCTTCGAGACTGACCCATACCCTGGAATCACCATCAGAGAGAACCTGTCCCAGACCACAGGCCTGCCCGAGTCCCGCATCCAGGTAAATATTTGTTGATGGAGCAAGAAAGATATAAAGATGAAATAAATACAGTTTGTAAGTTTAGATTAGGTTAGGATTTCATTTTTGTTTAATAAAATAACAATAATTATGACATTATTTGACCTGCAAGCTGGTTAAAGACCCTCGTGGACTTTGTACGTCTTCCGCTGTTGCTGTGTGGGGACTTGATACCGCGGTCACTGTATGTCTTTATCTGTTGAGATAACACCAGCTGTTTTTATCAGGAGCTTATCTGAGGGAAGAGACACACTGACAGCTGATAGCTTCTGCTTAAAAGAGAAAGATGATTATTAACACAGCAGAATGGAGTGCTTTAGCTGTAGCTCACGTATTTTTCCTTCATTTCCCGTCCAGGTGTGGTTTCAGAACCGAAGAGCTCGCACCCTAAAATCAAAAGGATCCAGCAAAGACCAGTGCCAGTCTCAGATCCCAGCGGACAGTTCACAGGCTCACCACCACACACAGGCCTTCGCACCTCAAATGCAGCAGGTGTTTAACAATGGACAGTTTCCTCCTGCCTTCAATGCCACCGGAGCATATGGACAGTGTGGAGCCGCGTATGGGATTCAACCAGGAAGCTCAATGGGCAATAACCCCAGCTCAGGCCTGTGGGAATACATGCCTCAGCCAGGCTGCCAAAACTCCACTGGGGTTCCTGCATGGCATCAGCCTCCCATGGAGATGGTAAGCTACAACTCAAGCTCCAGCCAGGCCGCCTCCATGTACCCAAGTTCAGACATACATGAGCTCCTTCAAATATTCAAAGCAGACACTCCTGATTCTGGATTCTTCAACAGCAGCCAAGAGAGCAGCCCAACGGATTGTCTGGAAGTTCCGAGTTCGCAGATGGGGAGTATTCCGACTCCAGCACCTCTTGAGTACGGCAGGGATGCAGGACATCCGCCAGTGGTCCAGGATATCTCACTGCCAGTGCTGTCATTGCAAGATATCATATGGGAGCTGAATGAGGAATGGATGGGAGGAAATGGACTGGACAACGGAGTCACTGGAGAGGAGCCCCCTTACTACTGATGGCTATGATGAGTATTTTTAATGGCTCAAGTGTTTAACGTAGGATCAATAGTTTCAAAATATTTTTTAAAAGGCCATGTTTTTGCAGTATTTACTGCACATTTTTTGATTTTTTTTTTGATTTTCTTCAAGTTTACTTAAAAAAAATATATATATATATGTAAAAAAAAAAAGAACTAAACAAAAATCAATAGTTATATTGCATAATACTGTTTTCTTGGCTTCCCCTTTCCAAGAATGTACTCTCAGCTAATTCATGACCAGAGATTTGGCTCTGCTCACATCTGCACAGCCGCTGCTGTCCAGATGTGACAGATTTGGTATGAAGCTGGGGAGGAAACTAGGTCACATTCTACAGCCAGTAGATGGTGCCTGTGAGTTGTAAATATGAGAAAAAGGGGATTTTCTTTTTGTGCAGAGACATTATGAAGCGTAATATAAAAACGTGTTAAATCCCAATGAATGCTGAAATTACATGTAATCTGTAATAAGACTTTATTTAAAAAATAATTATAACGAAAATAATCTATAGATGATTATTTTATAATGTTTCCATTTTGATTGGTTAATTTTAAGGATCTGATAACAGAGGATGTTGTTTGCTGTAAAGATTCTGAAGCTCTGTGAGGTTAATTATTGTTTTGGGAAATGAAGATGTTGATATAATATATTTGATTCTGTTAAGCTTTGTTCTTATGTTACATGGCTGATATATAGTGTGTGATAATATAGAGAATATACAACTATGATTATGATTCTGTTATTATGTTCGCATGTTTTGCCAATAAAGTTTATTCTAAATGAACGTTCACATTGCCTCCATGACTCATAACTTACAGCACAGTACTGTGACATCATGGTATCCTGATACAGTGATTCTTGTTCTGTAATTTCTACTTTGTTAGTATTTTTTTTTGCCTTGAATTCAGTTTAGTTTTAGTTTATTTGTTTTTTTAAATTTTATTTTAGTTTAGTTTTTCAAGTTCAAGTTGAACAAAGATGTTTTTTTCACAGCTAGTTTTAGTTTTCAGTTTAGTTCCTGTTAACTATAGTGAGCGGGTAAAAATATCCACCCAGTTATTTGGTTTTTATTACAGGCTTTTATATTTATCAGCTCTCTGCCTGTGCTGCCTTTCATTTCTCTTTTTTCCACCTGTGAGTGTCTTCTTGTTCATGGCAAGGAGGTTAACTTCTTTTCTACTTTAATATTTTATATGTGATACAAGCAACCATGAAGTGCTGAGTCTGGTGAAGGAATCGATTTACATGGCTGCATTTTTTTTGACAAAAACACAGATATTTGTCGATTATTGCATCACAAGAGGAGATTAGTGTGACCACTTCAGTCTAAAATACAATCAACCCATTTTTTCCAGAGTTATGGTGTTGAAGAGGTGAGAGAGAAGTATTTATTTATTTATTTATTTTGTAAAACATGATGTCAGTGAACTTTAACTCCGACCACCAGTTTTCCGTCAGGTCATCCTTGAATCCAAGTGAAAATTTGTGTCAGATTGCCAGAATCTAGATTAATGCAGCTTTATATTACTGTATAAAAAATATTCAAACATAAAGGCACTAACGACCAAAAACTAGAAGCTATAAACAAGGAAATAAAGCTAGGAAACTGGAAAACAAAGACTGGAACAGAGAGCTAGGAATTACCACAAGCATGGAGGAAATCACACAGTTATGTGGGACAAAGCAACAACAAGCAGAGGAAGACAACGGGCTTAAATACACAGAGGGGTAACGAGGGAAGTGGAAACACAGCTGGAACAGATCTAACATACTGAGACGGGGAGGAAGCAAAACTGAATGCACTGAACACGGGGCAAGCAACTATCAAAATAAAACAGGAAATATGAGACACACAACAAGAAGCCAACTGACTGAACACAGAGAGCAGAGGGAGCGAGAGACACGACTGGAACACAGATGAATAAACACGGAGACAGAACTTATCATACATGATAGACATGACAGATCAAATACAGGGAACGCAGGAAGAAGACAGAGAGGCATCAAAGGGGGAAATGCAAAAGGAACTAAACGATCTAATCAGAACTCGTAAGCACAAGAAAACTAAAAAATAAATCACTCAGGGAAAATAACTAAACTCACAATATAATTTCAATATTTACATTCTGATGATGTAGAAGTGTATGAATCAAATATGATGGTGGTTAAACGTAGTACTGTTAAGTGCTTTAAATATGCAATATTCCAAATCGCCAACAGGGGGCGACTCCTGTGATTTCAAAAAGGGAGTGTTTATACAGAAGTCTTTGGGGCAATTGTCTGCAGATCTGTGATGAGTTGATGGGCTTTATCTCTAGTTTCACATCTATTGAATACAACATGAAGTTTATTTTGTAAATTATGTTCCCTGTTAGAGCCAATCTGGTCTTTAAGTGATGACATATGAACCCTGCTTCCAGGTCCAAACTACTCTGCATTTATTAAGGCTGTTGTGTTTTTAACATGTTTGAATGCTTTGTATCCTGTTCTGTTTAATCTGAACAAGCCCCTAAAAGAAGTCAGTGATCACTGTCGGCCTCTCTCGGTTTTTATTAGCACTATTCATTTTAAAGCTAAAACCATATGATGTGACTACAGCCCATTAAACTAGCAAGCGAACTCCCTGCTAGCTTCTAACACCGTCAAAATTCTGTTTTCATGGATGCCTGGATGTCAAACTTAATTGTTACACCTGGTAGAGAAGCAACACGGATCATTTGATTAAAGATGAAAGAATCTGGACAGTTTGTAACTCTCAGTGATGCCGCAGTGTTTGTTTGACGTTGGGACCTGAAGCAGAGTTTTGGCCCAGAATTGACTAATGATGTCAGACTTAAAGACTGGATAAGGACAATAGAGCAGGGCATGCTTGTGGTTGGGTCTTCTCTGTAATTTATACACCACATCCCGTGGTGTATCCCTCAGTTTTGGAGTTTTTGGAGACAGCAAAATTGCTCCGCTTGAAACTTCACATTGGGTAATCACTAATGGGTGAAGCTATGGTAGCTACATCCATATACAGGGTTACACCAGAAACCTCTGGATGTTGCAGTAATATTTAATGTTGACAGCTGAACCCTGGGGGACCAATGCTGGCTACACTGTGAACTGTGCACTATGGATGTCGTTCTCCTGATCGGATGCGTTGGCTAGATATTTGAACTTTGTGGACTCACTGGGGGATTTGAGGGAGACCTCTCTCATCACCCGTGTTAATCATAGATATGTAAGTAAGATCATGTTGACGGGCTATAAGCTATCTGAAATTTATTTTCTTACATTTTGTTTGTTGGTCTGTAGGAACAGTCCATAGTGCCACATTTTATATTTTCACAAAGAGCCACTCTGTTTACTTTCCCCGAGCACCAGTGACCCTAAAAGCCAAGGTTAACCTGTCAGGTCAAGATAAATTTAATTTCATCATTTTATATTCTCTGCATGAATGTCCTGTGACTTCCTCCGACCTGATGACCTGTACACATGTTTCCTTATCAAACACGCCAAGGAAAAAGCCCAGGATAGTACACAGGATGTCAGGCTCGAGGCTTTGCACTGTTTTTCCTGCAACAGCGAAACGTGCGTATATTGTTTGTACTGTTTTGGCCTCCTGCCTTCATCCTTAAGATGAGAGGAAGGGAGTTGTCCTTTTGTTAGAGTCTGGCGTGGGTTCCTGTCCCTTAGGATAAAAAAAGAGACACACAATAGGCTAAGACGCAGGAGGCAACGTGGCTCTTCAGCCTGTTGTGGTCCCTAAAGATAGATCAGCAGAGGAAATGTTGCAGACTGTTATTGCCGAGCAGGTGTTCACAAGCACATGATGCATAATAACAAGATGCAGACAGCTGAGAGTAAAGAATACTACTACTGAACCAACATAGGATTGAAAGCAGTTCTATTTGTGTTTCTCTTTCAACAACCGTCCCCCCCTCGAGTCCTCAGTAACAGACTCAGCTTATATTGAAAAAGTGATATAAAGTGACCCTGATATGGCCAGCTTTTCAGGTTTTTAAACTTATTTCATTTCTCTATTTGAACTACCCCTCAATAAGTCTTGGCATGGATATCAGTTATCTGTTCCCCGAAACAGTAGCCGATCACTAAGAAGCTAAGTCGTCAGATCATAAGTGATGGGTTCCCAGATTGTTTCAGCTGTCCCCCTATGGGTGTGTTTTGAGATCCAGGAAAGAGCTATTATAAAAATATAATTCAAACTTCAGTCCGTCCTTGTGACTGACAGGATTAAACAGGATGAAATGGCAGTTCTGTCCACTGACACGAGTCATGAGGCCAAGCTAAAAGTTTTTGCCAGTTTGTTTGCATGTTTGGAAATGCCATTTCCCTTCTTTTCACTTATATAGTCTTGAGAGATCAGCCCATAAAATATCCTGAAGACGTCATATTATTCCAGCAGAGCACTTCACTCTGAGACTGCAGGTTTACTTGTGGTTCCTTTGAGTTTCTAAAAGTAAAATGGGAGGCAGAGCTTCCGGCTGTCAGGCTCCTCTCTTGTGGGACCAGCTCCCAGTTTGGGTTCAGGAGACAGACACCCTCAGTACTTCTAAAATTAGACTTTAAACATTCCTTCTTGATAAAGTTTATAGTTAGCGCTGGAACAGTGAAATCAGTGGAAATTATACTTGCATTATACTTTTGTTTCTTTGTAGTTTTGTATCTTGTTTGTATCTCCTTCAGTGACAGACTGCTGCATCCTAGATGCATGAAGGAGCGTTTCCGCAGGTCCTTCCTCCCTGCAGCTGTCAGACTGCAAAATCAAAACTGCTCCCAACAAACAGATGTTTACATCAGCGCTGTAATTTGCACCAATAAACCAAACAACTAATACTGTTATAACTTGCACATTACTTTTCTCAGTGTATATACACTAACTTATTGGAAGTTAAATGTACTTTTTAATGCACAGGTACAATACACAATCTGTACTTTTCTAATTATTCTAAATATTCATAACTATTTAAACATCTTTCAATTTCCTGCGCTGTTTGCACACTACAACCTGGGTTTGCCACATATCTGTACTTTAATTTTAATAACTGTACAGTACTGTTTTGATAACTATTGTCCATGATGTAAATATGTAAAAATTTGTGTGTTTCTGTTCTATGTCCTGTGTCCTATTCTGTTTGTATATGTGGGTTTTTTTTATGCTGTTACAACCAAATTTCCCCCTGTGGGACAATTAAAGGATTATTCTATTCCATTCTATTCTATTTTCTATTCTATTCTATTCTATTCTATTCTATTCTATTCTATCTGTGCTCCTGCTTCTGTCTTCTCCCTCCCTTCACACACTAGACCTGTTTTTTGCTGGAGGTTTCTTCCTGTTAAAAAGGAGTTCTTCCTCGCCAATGTTGCCAAATGATCATAGGAGACGCCATGACGACTGGGGTTATCTCTCTAATAATGTTGTCTTTGCCATAAAATATAAAGAGATGAATGTTTTTGTGAAATTGCTTTACATAAATAAAATGATATTGAATTGAATTCAGCAGATGATGCTTTGATACTCGGATCAGGTGTGCAACACGAGTTACCATGGCAACCTATCAATTCCCTGTCAAAACCTGTATCACCTTGCTAATGTAATGATGGATGACACAGGGATTGTTCTTTGTTGCCATATGGAATAACAGTCCATGTATTTAGATTGAACCAAAATGAACGACACCAGGGCCACACAGAATCACATCATCCCGCCTGTTTCATAATCACAACACGGCGAATGTGTCTACGATCAATCTTACTCGACGCCATTGCCATGACTGCCACTGCTCCATGTTTAGAAATGCAAGTGAGAAATGTTGTTGATGTTTGTTTTTCTTGATGAAAAGCTGAGCTACATATTTCACATGATCCTTTGACAGCTCCCCCACACGCTGAATACATTTATGAGTCAACCACCAACCATCAGATGTTTCTGTTAATGGGACCTTGTTTGGAAAAAAAATATTTATGGTGCTAATCATCTGTCTCTGTTTGCTGTAAATGACTTTGCTTGTTTCTTCTCTTTTTGCCCTTATAGTTAGAAGTGATTGCTTAACAGAAGCGGTTCCTCTAAACCTAAACTTGGTTCCACTCGGTGGTGTGCAACATCATGAGGTTTAGCATCTGTTTCAGGGTTAGGCTACTTCCAGACACAGTGATTTCCACTCGTAATCAGCTGAGTTTTTCACGTGATGAGGGTTGTGGCCACATCTGACGCTGGAAGTGTCTAAGACCAGCGTAACATGGCATGACCCACATTCTTGTGAATGTACTTATATGAGAGATTGTAGAGGGTTATCAATTAATGCATGCAAGCTTGGTTTGCAAGAAACAGCTATAAACTGTAAAGGCACATATACATTATATTGCCAGAAGTATTTATGCACCCATACAAATCACTAAATTCAGATGTTCCAGTCATGGCCACAGGAGCAGTGGAAACGTGACACCAGGTAACATGGCCATGGCCACTCTCTGTCTGGTGATCAGATGGATGAGTCTGGGTTTAGCAGTTGCCAGGACCACACTGTGCCAAATGTAAAGTTTGGTAAAGGGGGGATTGTTTTTCAGGAGTTGTGCTCAGCCTCTTAGTTCCAGGCAAAGGAACTCCTAATAGTCCAGTATACCGAGACATTTTTGACAACTTCATGTTCCCAACTTTGTGGCAACAGTTTGGGGTTGGCCCCTTCCTGTTCCAGCATGACTGTGCACCAGTGCACAAAGTCAGGTCCATAAAGACACGGATGAGCCAGTTTGGTGTAGAAATACTTGACTGGCCTGCCCAGAGTCCTGCCGCCAGAAAACATTCTTCCCAGAAGAGTTGAAGTTATTATAGCTGCAAAGACTCGGCAGACATCATATTAAACTCTTTGGATTAAAAATGGGATGTCACTCAAGTTCATATGTGTGTGAAAGCATACAAGCAAATACTTTTGGCAGTAAAGTTTATGTGTAGATTTCTGCTAAACAACACAGAAATAATATGCCGGAGCTTCACTCACCAAAACCTAAGCACAAATTTCTTAGAGTAGTGTACCTCACAGTTCCTCCTTATGATCTATAAGATAATGCCAGAAGGTGCAAACAGCAAAAACACGGTGAAAAATCTTCACTCTGTAGAGTTGTTATGAAGGTAGAAATCAGCTCTACATAACAAAACCATTTTTTCGCAGCAGGCTATAAACATGCTACTTGCTGAATATATGGGAGTCTAAGGGGAATGTGTTACGTTTTTACTAGTCTGAAGTTGCCATTAGAGGAAGTGCAGTTTCTGGCACTTCCTTATTGGCTTCATTTCTGGCTGTTGGAGGTTGCCACTTGAGACTTCTGGCCTCTTTGGTTTTTCTCTGTCTGCGGCATCCGTGCGATCCAAAGCAACACTGTTGTTCCCAGTAATTAATATTTACAGGGCGCACATACAGAAGCTCACATCAAGCAATAAAAATGTGACCGTTTCTAAGAATGGCCTCATTTTGCTCCTGCTCACCAGACACACACATGCATTCACAGGCGTTAACAGCTCCGATGTTGAGCAAACTGGGGGCTGACAGGCGTGTGAGTGATGGTCCTCAGCTGCCCTGGCAGTTCCAGGCATGAAGCCTAGCCTTCACTAAAAATATGGCCTGTAATTTAACCAAACCCTCCCAGGGAGTCCGAGAAGGCTACGCGCGCTAAATTAGGAGCTCATCTGAGCACTCTGTGATTGCACTGCACCACTCTCTCCGCTTTACACGTCTCCACTGTGACTGATGTTGGTCACTCTCAGAGAGGGAGCTCTTGTGAGTGTTTGTCTGCATACATGTGCACTATACCATCTGAAAGATAGTATCAGGAAACTGGATAGGAGACGTGAGAGTGAAGAGTTCTAACATTTATTTGGCTTTACTAAAATAGAACAACAAACCGCTGGCCAGCCAGACCGATGCAACACGACACAACTGACTATGTACATTAAATGCATGTAATCATAATGTCATTTTGTCTGTTGGGAACACACAGATTTACAGGCTGTGACATGCAGAATTTAACAGTGGAGCATATTTTATTGCAGCCTGCACCTCTAAACTTGGCTCCTTACAGAAATAGAGAGTTGATATTAAATGTCATTCACACAGAAAATAAGGTCAGCAGCTCACTAATGAACTCCCCGGCAGCAAAGTCTTGAGGTACCTGCCAGCACTGACATACTCTATGGCTGAACACAATATGTGTCCTTCGTGAAATGTCCTTAAAACATAATGGAAGCTTCACACGAATTTATTTGCACTTTTTTCTTTATTGGACAATATTCATATTTGTAAGGACTTCCCATTCAAGTCTGCTGATTATGTTCAAATCTGTCACCCGTGTGTTTTCAAGGTAACCTGGTTCTCTTTCTGTTGTCTTGTATCTTGATTCCTGGCCTCTACGGGCCAACCACTCACACGCTGCTCCACTTCATCCTCTTCTACGCCACCTTCACCTTACAGCAGCAGCAATGTTAGACACCAGTTAGACCTCCATTTTTTTTTTTAAATCTAAACAGCGCAAACCCTCTCTCTGAACTTCTGATCTTCTTTGATTCTTTTTTGGCCCACATCCACATGTGTCTTAAGTCAAATACAGACCTCATTCTGAACAATCAGATCACAGTTCATGCAGTTTCTACATCCTTTGCCTTGCCATGAGAAACTGTGAAGGCTGTCAATGTGTCCATGGTGTACCCACCTCCTCTTGCCTGGCTGGGATAGGTCAGAGGGGAAGCTCAGAGAACAGCTTTTCTGGAAATCACCCAGGATTTTTAAATTCATACTACAGTTGCATGTTCTAGGAGGCAAATTTCAAATTCGGAATTTTCATTTTAATCGTCTCAACTGCTTAGAAGCATGATTGAAAGCGAAAGTTTGTTTTTATGGTGTCCTGTATCTCCTCCCCGTTGCAGTAACTGTTTCAGCTGTTTCAGCTGCTGACCTGACCGGTAATCATCTGTGGGTTTCAGGGGTGACGCATCCATAAATCAGCATCTCTTCGCGAGAGGCACGTGTCTCACGTCAGGAAGTGGGACATATCTCAATATGTGGAAGGTGTGCACGCGTGGTCACCCAAAACACTCAAACGCATTGATTAACATGTCGAACATCAGTCAGGTTAAAACTGCTAAAGATCCATGATGATAGACAACATCCAACTTTATGCAGGTGTTGTCACTTTGCAGTATGAAAGGCGCCATATAGCAGCTACATCTGGTGGGCGCTTGGCTTGACTGGAGGCTATAATTAACCTTGTCATTTAAAACCCACTGATATCTACCGGAAGTGAAATCATAACAGTGATTTCATGAATGCTCCTCCTCCCGCCACCATCCAGCCCAACGCAGGGAGCGGTGCCTCCAATGTAACACCTTCAGCAGGAGTACTACATGTATGAGGTAATTGTTGTTTGGTCATGTGAGCCGCTGCAGCAGCTGTCAAATGTGATGATAGCAGGAGAATCCTCGGCACCGCCCCCTTCAGCTGATTGGACGGCTCGTAGTCGCCTAGGGACCATCAACCAAGAGATCATCTTATAGAGGGAAGGGGTGGGCGGTTATCAAGATTAGTTTTAACAACACGGGGAGATAGATTGAAGAATAGAAACTATTGATGTTGTAAAACTTTACAGTAAAGCCTCTGACTTCTGACATCTCACTTTAAATGCCTGCAAGTTTAGCAAACTGGTGTTGTGCTACTGTGGCTTGTGCTTATTTGCTGACTCTATTATTATTTTCTTTCACACAATCAGTTTCTAGATATGAGACGTTTCCTGCCAAACTGTGACTTGGCTGATTATAAATGTAGATTGTGTTTTCACTTGAAGATGGTATCTGGTTGATGTGGTTATATTTTACTGCTGTTCTGCTGCTGCACTGCCTCATCTCACATTTATAAACTGAGAAATAAAACAAAAGATAAGGTGTGAACACGGACTGCAACAGCGCTATCAAATGTGTGGTCTAAGCGAGACGAGCTCTTCAAAACAAACTTGTCTCTTGTTGCCCCAAACTTTTAAGATTAAGAAGTCTTTAGCTGACTTTGGGATTCCCCTTAGCTTTCTCCAGGTCTTGACTCTTTAAATGCCCACAAAGCAGAGACAAAGATTTGGAGAGAGAAGAAAATAGGCTTCACATGTGCCTGCTCACTCCTTTTCACTTCAAAAAGAGTCGCTCCTTATTAAGATGGCTAGGGGTGCACTAATTCAAGGAGACAGCCCACACCTGGCCAACTGCATTGCAGAGGTCAAATCTGTGTGCCTCCTTCACTTCTTTCATAAACACATGCCTCCTCCTGTGGCGTCTCCATCTGCAGCTCCGTGGTCCCATCTCACATATCGCATATTCCATCCATCCCACACACACACGCACACACACACACACACACACACACACACAGCAGGACAGTAAGGATGGATCGTCTATTCATCCTCGCAGCCACAAAGTCATGTGAAAAGCAAACAGAGAGAGAGGGAGACGCCTAAATTTAGAGGCTGAATGTTGACTTAGACTTAGGTTACACCATTTCCAAACCGACAGACTGGGTATATTCTTTCATTTTATTAACAAGTGTTCAGTGACACATGCATGTCTGGCCGACATATATCACTACTGTCTTTATTTAAAGATTTATTGATACTTTAAAGGATGTTTAATGTAAAATTCTTTCCATGGACATCCTACTGTGAAGCTTATAAGACAAACTTTGTACCAGCCTTGGATTGAGAACGATTCAGATGGTGTGTGTGTGTGGAAACTAATGGTAAGTTTATCTCAAAAACAGGATATTGTTTTATTTCCTGTGACACCCCCTAACAGAAATCGAATGTTTGCACACGGGATCCTTCTAAAGAAGCGTAAATAGTGTAATTACTCTGTGATCCAGGCATTCACAGCAGGCGGACTGTACTTTATCCGGAGCCCCTTGGTTTTAAACCCAAGCCCCGCCTCTTCAGTAGGCTAAGCGCACCCACCTTATCCACCAGCGGCACAGTGCGCCAGGGAGCAAGAGCGCAGGCTGCACCGTGGAGCGGGCATGGTAGACATGCAGTGCCGGCAGACCGCTTCTCCCAGAAAACGCTTCCGATATTGGGTTTAAGGAGACAGCTTATTTGAAAGCCAGATTGGGCCGAGGGGATCTTATTCTTTCTGACAGTCGTACAAAAAAATACAATTAAAAAAAAAGGAACTCATTGACATTTGGAAGAACCTGATGGGTAGTGGGGAGGAGGGGAGAACGATGCAGTTCCAGCCCGACTCGGTGAGCCGCGCAGTCCGCCTCCGACGCTGGTGATGCCCGCCGTGCGGGGATCACCGCCCAGCAGCAGCAGCAAGAGGAGGAACAGAAGGAGGAGGAGGAGGTCAGGATAACAAGGGCGTCAGGGGCCGATGATGTCGTTGGGAAGGTCGGGATCATGGCAAACGGAACCGGTACTATCATGTTAAAATGCGTCGTGGTCGGAGACGGTGCGGTGGGTAAAACGTGTCTGCTGATGAGCTATGCCAATGACGCCTTTCCAGAGGAGTATGTACCCACGGTCTTTGATCATTATGCAGGTAGGAACACAGTTCTGCTGTTCGCCTTTATTATCTCATAATAGCGTGACATGCTGAGCTGCTGCCGCTCTGTGCTCACTGATAATTGGCCACATGCTAAGAGAAGAGAGATTTTAGAGACCCCCACCCCACCACTCTTCCTCCAACTGCATTGCATCTGTTGCTATAATCAAAACCACTTGTTTGTCGTCTTCATAGCACAGAGGGGCTGGGACCCCCCCACCCACCAGCACTCCCCACCCTCACCCCTTGGTTCCTCCTCTAAACTGCTCTTTGTCATTTCCTTACAGTGAGCGTCAACGTCGGGGGAAAGCAGTACTTGTTGGGACTGTATGACACAGCTGGTCAGGTAAAGTTTATTTTTTCCTCTGGCTCTGTGCCAAGCACGTCAAGGACACGCACACATGCACACACGCTCCAGCTCTATCTCGGTCTCTCCATGTGCTCCTGGGACCAATAACTATCCAACAGTGCCTTGGAAACACCCACAGGCTTCATATTCAGGCCAGGCACTAAGCTGCAACAGGTGATGGGTTTCGCACATGGCTTTAACTGCCTGAGTGTGCTGTGGCGTGGACAGTGATGGCAGTGAAGGGGTTTCAATAGTTCTATTATGTGGAGAACAGGGCTCCTATGTCCAGTAGTGATGTCACAGGTTTGTTAATAGGGCTGCTTAATGCTTGGGCCTTTTCTTTACAATGTGCCATTCAGTGGGCAAGAGTTACAACTGTAATACACACACACACACAATAATGTGTCCCCTCAGCAGAAGAGCCAGTGTACACACAGATGGAGGAAGCTACTTGAAACACACAGCACACAGAAGCTCACTGAGGTGCGCGTATAGGAAAGACCCTGAATTATTTGTTTTTAGTGTAAAAGTTGTCATTTGGTTTTTATGGCGGTTTTGGTTCGATGTGAATAGCTAAGCGACAGCAGCTAAAGAGGAAGCAGTTAGCACATCAACTCTTTACATGTTAGTTATGTCAAAATTTGGTGCTTCAATCTTTGAGATTTCACACTATGACTGTATGCAAAGTCTTCATCAGTGTTTTTCATTATTGATTATAGGAGATGTTATCAGCAAATTAGCTGAAAATGAAAACCAAGAACTAAAAAAGAATTGTATTCAAACACAATCTGTAGAAACATTTGCAGGTTGGATGCCTGTTTGACATATACTGACAGTGTAGTTTGGAGACTACATGAACCTGTGTGCCAGTGAAGCTACTTGTATCCAGGTGTCCCAGTAAAGGTGATGGAAGGTGTTGGGTTTAACTTTCGCAGGATGTCGTTGAAGCATTATGTTAGGAAAGAAGCTGAAAAAGGCTCCAAAAAGAATTTCTAAAGGCCACATTGGCAGGTACTACCAACTTCAAACTAGAGCAGGGCGATATGGCCAAAAATATTTATCACGATATATATTTGAAAATTTGCGATAACGATATAACTGACGATATAATTGATGCGAGACAAAATACAACTCCACAACATTACTAGCGCAAAAAGACAACCTTCCATTTATTTTCACTTAAACAAGAAGCTGGTTTTTATGTACATTAAAGCTTTGTAAAAATTTAACAGTGCAAATGCAAATTCCTTGCTGAAAGTTTAACCAAAAGGCATTTCCAGTAGAAATGGGCTGACATATCCTGAGCATAACCATGTATAATATCCACTGAAGTTAAAAAGAGGTGCTTTGCAACATTAAACTGCAGTGTGCAGTACGTATTTTTCGGACCATAAGGTGCACGGGATTATAAGGCACATTAAGCGAAACAAAGCAGTCAGATAAATCAAACTTTATTAAACTCATTCTTCTTGCTTCCTCCACTTCTGTACCATTGATTCATTAATGTTGAATTCTCTGGCAGCTGCTCTATTCCCATGTTGTTGCAGTATATTAATGACTAACCTCGTATTGTGGATGGATTATCTCAGTTGTTCTCCTGACTGAAGTTTGGTCCGTTTACAGCATCCTGCCATGCGATTGCATTTGTCTCTAACTATCAGGAACCTTAACATTAATTTTTATAAGTGGAAAAGTGTTAGTGTTCGTCCTCCAGCTTCACTGTTTATGTTATGCTAACATAGCTGTGTCGCTAGCGATCACGTAGCACATCATTATATACCAGCTAGCCCAACTTCAGTAACCCTACAAACGTCACTGCTGTTTAGTTTCCTGTCTTCATTTATGTTGGAAGTGATAGCAGAGCTGTACGTTTGAATTTTTTCAGAAATCTCTCAGTCAGAACATGCTATATCATGCTTAGGTAACTAGCGAAACTAGCGAGCTAACTTCCGCTAGCTTCCTGCTAACTTCTAACTCCGTTAAATGTAATAACTTTTGTTTTCATGGATGCCTGGAAGTTAAACTTCATAGTTACACCTGGTAAAGCAGCAATGCTGATCGTTTTATTAAAGATGAAAGAATTTAGAGATTTTTAACTCTCAGTGATGCTGCAGTGTTGTTTGACCTGAAAGACGGAGTTTAGGACCCAGATTACTCCCAGATTTAAGAGCATCTTAGTCCGACAAATACGAAATAACGACGGCCGCTTGCATGTTCTGCAAAAAAAATGTGCTTTGTGTGTATCTGACGGACAAACACCAAACCAGTTCCACATCACTGAAGTTGCACCATTTTTACAAACCAATTCTGGTTCATCTGTTTCACTCAACAATCGGCCATGTGCGTATGAAAACAAAGGCACTGCGCATGCGCGTTTTACTCATATTCTATCGCGATATTTCATTTTCCTATCGTTGCCTAACATTATACCGGTATTACCGTGAACGGTATAATATGGCCCAGCCCTACTTCAAACTAAGCAAAAATTGTGCCTTTGAAACTAAAATAATATTTGTTATTCACTGGGAACTAGGGCTGTGCGATATGACCAAAATCTCATATCCCGATATAAAACCTCTATCGTCCGATAACGATATAAATCACAAAAAAAAAAAATTTCTGTAAATTCTGTGAATCTCGGGTAGGTGAAGTGTTTCCAGTTGGGCGTCGTGTACCTGGAGTTGAGTGTTTTAACAGATGTATGAAACTACACATTTTTAGACATAGGTTGTAACGGCCGCCGTTTTCTTTGTGAGTATTTATTACACAGCGTGCTGCTGGGAAAAGCCTGTTCTAACGTTTGAGTCTAAGGTTGATTGTTTAGCACCTGACGGCTCTTTTTTTGCTTCTCATCCGTCAATACTCTGCATACTTTTTCACGTGATTCCGTTTATTTTGAAAAGTCTCAACAGGATCTTGAGCTTTATTGTGAAAGGTTTATGTGGAAAATAAACTAGCGGACATGCGATGGTTTTACCGTCGTTGTTGCCGACGACAACCCATAAAAACAGGCGCTTGTCTGTCTGTAGTGTGGTTATATTAAATATAAGAGAAAGAGAGAACTTTAAGAAATTAATATAACCACCACAGTGACCATCAAAACCATGAACAAATATTGCCGTAAACAGTTTATTTTGCGACATCACGAAACAAATGAAACATAGAGGTTTTTATATCGTCATCCGATATATATCGTTATATCGAACAGCCCTACTGGGAACGATTAGACCGTTCCCAAAAGACTAATCAACACCTAATCAACCATTTTTAACTGCTAAACGACTTATCATTTGCTGGCTTTACATGGAAGTTTGCAGTGGACCTTTATTTTTTTTTAAGTAGTTTCACAGTGAACTTTGACTGTTTGTTCTAACAGATCGCCATTTACATTAACTTGCAGGCTCTACCTGAGCAGATTTAGGCGGCCCATCTACCTGCAGAGAGCATCTCTTGTCAAATGGGGGCAGTCAAAAAATATGTCGTACAGCCGCTCTGTGGGCTACTCTTGTGCTTTTGTCGGTCCATGAGTCAGCCACGGAAAAGAGCAAAGTTACAAACAGACAAAGAGCTGACGTCAAGCTGAGTGTTAAAAACAACACTGTCACTGTCTGCACTTTTCCTGCTGCTTCTCCTGTTCCTGACGAACTCCGCCGCTCCGTCTCTTTTCCGGCCCACTTGTCGGCCGGTCTGCATTTGCTTGACGCGCGGCATCATCCACACCGCGTACTAGCAGTTGGGTTTTTGGAAGAACTCACAAGAGCGCCTTTGTGGTGGTTGAAATTCCAAAAAATATCTCCTCAGGTGGGCACAGACAGAGTAGCTTAACTTAAGCCTAGTTTAGTTGCCCAGTGCCTCACCTTTGGTAACATGTTCTTCTATGTTTATTGTTCAGTGACGTTAGTGGTCCACTGATCCAACTTTTCCACCTCCGATTTGGTACAGATACCTTGCTTTAACGTATCTTCTGATACACTGTTACATTAATAAGCATTTGATGATCTCTGCACCTTTAATAATGAGATTTGACACTTAAGTATATATGGTTCATTAAGGTTTGATGACCGTTAGTGTGGGTTCTGGAATATTCCAAGTAAATAATTACGTAGGCATTTATTGAACTGGTAAGAAAATAAAGCACAATAGGCTCAAAATACAACAAAGAAAAAAAAATATCAACGTTATTCACCTTGATTAAATTGCACAAGGATTAGGCTTTAACCTCCTAGGACCTGGCGTCCACATATGTGGACATCACATTTTGGGTTATTTAGACCAAAATACTCAAGTTTGCTCTACAAGGGCCTGATATCCACTTACGAGGACATTATACTGCTACTGTTCTGTCGAAATTTTAAATGAATATCCTCATATGTGGCTCTCATTTTTCTCAGAAACAAAAATTAGGTAAAAAAAAAAATCTGGTAATTCTTTGTTTTTACATTCATCGTCTCCCAATCAACCCAAATATCAATGGAAGAGTTCGGGTCTTAGGAGGTTAATGAAGTTGATGACCAAGTGTTGTTTTATCCCAAGTGCAGTAAAACCTTCCAAATAAGCATTTCACAAACTGTGACGACAGTGTGAGTGAGCAAGTGATGTTATCGTCATCTCTGTTTGTCTTTCTTTTGTTTTTTTTTTAGTTGTGCCAACTAACATGACCGAGGCTACTTTGGATGTGCAGTAAACGTGTGCATGGTGGTGGGAGCATCGTGGTTTAGGCTTTCTTTGCTACCTCAGTCTGGATGCTTCACAGCCATTTTGAGAAAAAGGATTTCATAATTGTGCCATCAAATTTTAAAGAACAGTGTCAGGGTAGCACTTCATGGCCTGAATCTTTGGAGAGGTTTGGTGAAAACACGAGTAAATCATCAAGCACAAAAAAACAAGGAAATTAATGATTTTAGGAATTACAGAGTCAGTTTTATCACATTACATAATTAGGATGCCGTGGCATGACCTAGGGAGAGCTGTCCAGTCAAGACATCTAAGCAGTACTGATGAACTCGAAACTGTTTGTTAGCTCTAAAATTCCCCCATCATTGTGAAAGTCTTATTAGCAGCAACAGGAAATGTCTGATCGAGGTTCTCCAAATCGCTAAATTCATGAGATCACTTTCTTTTTCTATAGTCTGCTGTTTGGACAGTGTTATTAGCTTAGTCAGATCATGTTTGTGACTCAGATGACAATCAGGCCACATATTACGTGTAATGTGCTCAGAAATCCCAATAATTTCAAATGGCAAAAGCTCTGAATGGGCCTCTCTTGTATCATTTCATGATTTTCAGGCGTTTCTATGGCTAAAGCAAAGGACTAAAGGCACCCTGTAGATTTTTAAACCTCCAGTATTGATTTAAAGCAAGAGTTTAGTGTGTGTAACAGATTTTTATTTTGTGCATGTACAAGAACCAGAAAAGCATGTGGACAGCTGCATAGACCTTCCTGTGTAGGGTATGTCTCTTTCCTGCTCATTAACAGTTGGCAGCTCAGAATAACCTAGCAATAGTTCAACAGCTGAGCAGTAGAAGAAGAAGGCATGCTTACTGTATATTGCACAACTCATAATACTCAAACACTGGCTGTGCAAATGAGGAGGAAGGAAATGGATTCAGCACTTTTTTTAGACACGAGACTAACACACAGTGTGTTTTGGTGAGAAAAACTGAATGCACTCAACTATGATTTTCTTGCGTTAAGGCCTTCTGGTCTAACTTCAGCTGCACTGCAGGACAGCGAACAGTCAGTCACCCATGATTAACCTCCTCATACTTACAGCAACCTAAAACTACACTCTTGCCAGAAGCTGAGTAGTTATTAACACTTTCCTCGTGACCTGTTCCGATGTGATCCATGCAGCAGAGAGACAAATGCAAAGCTCAGAAAGGTCAGCTTTGGCATATTTAGCTGGTTTCCTTCACAAACCCTGATTCACACACAAATCTGTGAGTGGGAAAAGATCGCAGACAGCCTGCATTTTTCTTCCCTGTCTTAAACAGCTACCTGTGGCTGCGCTATAATTTTCCCCCAAGAAAACAGATGGTAGAAGTGTTACTACTCACTTGTGAAAAGAGGAACACAACCTTTTGTCTATTCTGGCGTGTTTGATAGGCTGTGTGTGTGTGTGTGTCAGAGGAGGGTTTGTTTTCAGCTGATTCAGAGTGTCTCTGAAATGGAGAAGTTCTCCCAGATGTCTGCTGTGGGCGCCGCCGGCCTCCCAGAGTAGAGTTACTGCTCTTGAAAATGTGCCCCCTCACGTTTCTCCCGTGCCTCCGCCCCCGACTCGGCTGACCTCTTTATGTGGAGCAGAAGGCCAGCTGGTAATGTTTATAGCTTCAGCGTCTGATCAAAGACTCGATGCCCCCAAAGAGAGGAAAGGGGGAGGAAAATAGTGTGTGTGAGACAGAAAGAGGAAGAGAGAGAGACAGATGCGGGAGGCTAATCAAGTGTGTGTGTGTGTGTGGGGGGGGGGTTAAATTCAGACGCCTCTGTTTCGTTTTCCTTTCCATTTCTCTCCTGTTGATGTAAAACTCGCCCTTCATTACGTCCACCTCTGTCCTGCGCTACACGTGTTCATTTGGCTTCGATCTCCCTGCAATATTTATATTCCTGGCGTAGGCTGGAGCTCCCATAATGCTTCGTTAATTCCCAACGCCTATCAGCAACCTTACGTACGCATTGGGGCCGGTGGTCGCGACTCTGTGCTGTCACGTTGGTGTCACATGTCACTCAGTGCCACATAATCACAGCTCGGCTCTGAGCCCAGTGCCGCTGCGCCGCATCTGTTGTTGCTATTGCTTCCCTGCCAGTTATTGTCTGCGTCTCTACTCCAAGCACCGCCTTTTGAATTATTCCATATGGAAGGTCTTTGAAGTCTAATTTGCTGCAATGTGGCGAGGGAGCAGAGGGGAAAGTCTTTACTTATTCATTCATTCATTCATTCAGTCATTCTGCTGCTGCTGCTGCTGCTGCACTCAAGAAAATCTAGCACCACTGGCGAGGAGGAGCAGGAGGAAACAGGAAGTGGATGCTAAGTGCACTAGAGCCAATGGAAACGACATTTAAGGACAGGAGCTCAGGAGCTGCGACCCCGAGGGATCCGTGTCTTACTACGCTATTAACTTCCACTTTGTAGTTGGATTGTTGCTGATTTGCTCAGCATGTCAGATGCACTTCCTATGATCACTTTCACATTTCCTGTCCAGGCTTTGGGTACAGTCTGATGAGTCCTTTTTGACTCTGCAACCCAAGGTGGCCTAGTGACCCAATAGGGGTGAAAGGATGACAGGTGGGGACGCGAGTGGGGTTTGGAAGAGGGGGAAACTGGTTTTACTCAGCCATGAGCCAGTCACCAGTCAGCTGCTCCAACACAGAGAAACAGGAGTGCTGTGGGCACGCCTCAGAAAGAGATTTTACACTTCAGAACAACTCTAGTGCTATTCTCTTGAATGGAGTCAACTAATTTGCACATAGCCTGACGATTATTAGTGATTAATCAGTCAGTTTGCAACTAATGGATTCTCCTTTTAATAAAGTATCAGAATAGTGAAAAAAGCTCATCACACTTTATAAAAATCTAAGGCTAAATACTGAAATGATAGACTAGAGCTCGACCGATACAGGATTTTTAAAAGTGCTCTCTAGTGGAAAACCAGATCCAAAATTAACACGTGATTGAAAGGTGTTTGTTCCATTGCTTTACTTTAGAATTCGTTACATTTAGTTCTAAATGCTGCTGGTAACGTAAACTTGCTTTATTAATATTTACTTTGTTTGCACTGTGGCTCAGAAAGTGTTCCTCGATGATGAACGCGACCGCACGTTCAGGACTTCTTAGCTCTGTCCTGTCTTGTTTCAAATGTCACATCATATGAGGTTGACATAGTTGGAATTTTTGAACCAATGACAATAAAGGTCTCAAAGCCTTTTTAGGGTTTTTATTTCTGCTTTTATTGGGATAGTGCAGTGGAGAGAAGACAGGAAGGCTGGGAGATCAGGGGGAAGGCATACAGTAAGTCCCAGCAGGCCTCAGGGTCTGCAACAGCCTTTCAGTTTATGGGTTGCTTGCTTTACCCAATGAGCTGTACCAGTGCCCAGAGGTCTTGAATCTTGAAAAAGAAAGTCTTTGTTGACCTTTTGGAAAAATTAGCAGGAGTTGGCTCATTATATCACTTGGCTGTGCTGTTGAGACCGGTGCATGAAAGGGTGTCGATAAATGAAAAAAAAAACACTGGATATTCTCTGTGGCTTTGAAACTTGTGCTTGGACTTTGATTGAAATACCAGACTACAGCTTCTGACTTAGCAAAGGGTGTGTAATGCATTTTTCTGCCATTTGGATTGGCCTTTGAAGTCAGCACCAGGATTTACATTTTGAAATGATTTAACTCTCTTCTTGTCTTTGTGAAATGTGCCATGATGTGCAGCACAGCTGGCACCCATCTGGCTTGTAGCTTACAATGCCAAGACGGGTTTTTAGCAGCTTGTGTATTTACAACACAGGCATGTGCCCTCTCTGAAAACAACATGAAAGATGCATAGGACTAGCATATACATAGTGTTGTGATCCCAATACGCCAGCTTCTCTGGAGGCCTGCTGTGAGTGAGTAGGTGATGATTTTCAAGTCTAGAATGAAAACATCTGTCTGTTTTCTTCTGCTCATCCAGTTCAGGGATGTGGGGATTAAGGATCCTGTCCTTGTTGTCAGAGGGCAAGTGGTGTGGTTCACCTAGGACAGGTCACCAGGCTAACACCTGGACACAGGCACAGTTAATCTGACATGAATGTCTTTGGACTGTGGAAGGAAACTGGAGTACCCCGAGGCAGACACAGGAAGATGATGCAGAAAGGCCCATGCAAACCAGAGGGTTTGAATCTTCCTGATGTGGTTTGACAGTGTTAACCACTGCACCACAAAGCTGCTTATAGTGAATATCTGAACACCTAACCAGTGAGAATCAGAATCAGAATCAGAATGGGGTTTATTGCCAGATGTTGAGGTTTACAACATTAGGAAATTGCTGCGGTGCTTCAGTGCAAACAATAAGAATTAAAGTGCTATGTAGAAAGAAAGATATGT